>NC_056737.1:364667405-364679905 GCF_019279795.1 Protopterus annectens
TCACTTAGTAATGGAGGCCCAATGAACAGGTATTAGAATTTCTCTAAACCAATGATACAGATGATATTTACAGCAGCACTGACTGGTTAAAAATGCATTACTGATTAAATAATGCATTGTTGTGTTCTTGTGAAAGTACAGTAGATAATGACTACTGCCCTGTCAAAGTCAGCTTCATACTTAGCTGGAACAGCCAGGGATGAGCGTCTATATTGGCATGCTTGCCTGGGAGGGAGGGCTATGGTAGCTACTCTCCTTGCCATGACCTGCCACCCCAGGAGAGGAGTGTAGACTGGTCACTCATCTGAGAACAGGCTATGGGAGGGTGGGACAAGGAAGTGTGGATCCAAGCTGGTATAATAGCCCTTAGGTAGGCATGTCAGAGAATGGGCACTTCACTGTATCAGGAGCAAAGTTTGCCACCTAACTAAAAATGTAGTAATGGTTGTCAGGATGGCAGCTCCACAATCAGTTGTTCACTCTATGAGGAATAAATGGAGCAACATATTGCAGGCAGCTGATAGTCAGCAGGCGGTAGGGTGCTAAAAAAAATAGTCATGTTTATTCTTCCAAAAGTAACCTACATTGCATCATTGTTTCAAATACACAAATTACCTAGTATTATGTAACCTTTTTCACCCAAAATGAAACCCCATGATTGTGGTTTGTTAATTTATTCTGTAGACACAGAACATTTAACTAGTGCATTTATTTTCTTAACTAGCTATAACAGACAGACAAGATAAATAATGTTCTACAGTACTAAAATCAAACAAAACAGACAGCACCTCATATACAGAGAAGAGAAAATGTTTGTTCAACAAAATGATGTGCTTTTCATCATCTGGGCATTTTATGATGTACTGAAGATGGAAATGCACATGACTGCTTTGTCAACAAGCATGTCTACAGCAAACTACAGAACAAAATCTAGCCTGCAGCCTTGGTAGTGCTTTTCAAGTGACCAGAATTTATAAAACATCTTAGGTACCTGATGGAGCTGGTGTGGGGAAGGAGGGATATACAAAGGCTTTGCCTGTCTGCCTCTATCTGAGGGATAGCAGGGTGCTTTTGCTCAGAGCCAATGTCCATATTAGAAACCCAGCAAAGATTGGGGATCACACATAAATGCTTGCCGACAAGGGTTGCAGGGCAGTTTGATCACATTTCACGCCAAGGAGTGGATGTGTATCAGAAAGACAGGTAATCCTTGGATGTTAGTGAGCGCTCACAGTGGTATGATGGGGCTGAAGAAGGAAGCCCACTTCTGCTGCAAGGATGATGGTGCCATTCCTGGTTTGCCCAATCCTCATCCCCAGATCATATACTAAAATTATTAAAAAAATACTCTTCAATTAGAAAATGCTGGAAAACATACAACATTAGTTTAACCTGGGGAGGAGGCTGAAAGAAAGTGCAGTCTCCCACTGTACAGTTTGAAATACAGCAAATAAAGGAAATACATATTTTACATGTAATACTAGAAAAACACAGTGAAAATCATGGTTACCTTCTGCTACCCCTTTTACACTCACTTGTTCTCCTTACATTCTTTTTTGCTTATACTCCTGCTACAGATGTTTCAAATGCATAGCATTATTTGTTAACCTCCGATCCACTATACATAAAAATACCGTGCAGTCACGATCTCATCAACAACAAGGCACTCCTTGCCTTTAATACACAGAGATCCCTTTCTGCACTATCCATTTCCTGTCCTCCACTCTCTATTCTCTCTCTCTCTCTGTTTCACTGAATCTCTCTTGGACACATAAATCAAAAAAAGAAAGTTATGTACTTACCATAATGTTTCATCTGTATTGTCCATTTTCATTCTTCCTCAACAGCTGGTGTTTGGATCCAATCCTCTGAACCAACTTGGCCGCTTCATCAAGATCGTAGAATACTTGAACTCTCAAGCTCATCAGTTTTAACCATAATGCCCCAGCCATCTAACATACCTCAGATCTAGTTTGCTGCCTATGGATTTATACAGCAGTGGAAATTAAGAAAAGAAAGAAAGCTGGAGCTCAAATAAGGAACAGAGGTTCCTTCAATACTCTTTGATCTATCCAGGAGTAAAACAAAGAGGGGGCAGATGGGCAGGAAGTTGAGGAAGAATGAAAATGGATAGCACAGATGGATCTTTATGATGAGTACATAACTTTTATCTGATGTCATTTTCATTCATTCCTCAACAGTTGGGACAGAGTTCACAGCTACCTAAATCTCAGGAGGACTCTAAGGAAGGATTTTCTGGAGCACATTTGAGACAAAGGCTGGTCTTCCTCTAGAGACCAGATCCAGTTTGTAATGAGCAATAAAAGTATGAGGATTAGCCCACACTGCAGCTACACAAATACCATCCAAGGAAGTTGTAGACAAAAAGGCTAACAAAGTCACCACAGATCGCGAGGAATGGGCTCTTGGAGGCTTTGGTATAGGTAAACCCATTTTCTCATAAACAAAGGTAATACAATCAGTCAACCAATGCCAGCCTTCACAATACGGCCCTATCTCCAAAGGACTGTGGCACTGGTTGGTTGCATTTTGTCCTTTCACCCCCTAGATAGGCATGTCCATTATCCCCAAACCTCCAGCAACATATGCCCAAAAGAGTGATTAAACTTGGGTCACCTAGGCTGTAGTCAGGGTTGTCTCCCTCTACACCACTGAACCTGCCCAGAACTTGTTTACTTTGCCCCTCTTCATAGTGGAAAATATAAATCTGTTTAAAGAGTTAGGTTACTATTTATGCATTTAAGAATGATAATGTTTGTCTAATCAAGCTACATCAGCAGAATCTTTGTATTACCAAAGATTTACAAACATTTAGAAACTCCTCTTTAAGACCATTAGGGGCCAATGCTGGTAGGGCTGCCAGGCATGGGCAAGGTGGTGCTCCTCCACCTCACTGCATCACCTTACTCAAGTCTTATGCTAAATCTGAACTTGCCATACTTAAGAGGAAGTTACATTTGCTATTAACAGTTATGTTTACTTTTAAAAATGTCATCTTTTTTTGTTTTTTTGTTTTATTTTTGAAGACTGTAAAATTATTGTTCTTAAAATGTTTTATAATAATTTGGAGATTTTCTCCCTGGGCCTCTGCTGAAAATGGGCTTCTATGCAGGCAGACTTTCCTGGTAATCAAATGTCAATAAATAAATAAATAATCAAAACATCATCTGTTTTTTATAATTCTGAATTGTATACAAATATTTCACAACAAAGACAAAATCTGGGCAAACAATGATCAGTCATCCAAAATATTACCAGGAATAATATGCAATGCTGACATGTATATGATATGCATGTATGTATGCATAAACTGTTTCAAAACATAGGATTTTGTGCCTAGGTTAGAATATAAATAAAGGAGAACTCATCTGTGGAACTGCTGCATTCTGCAGTGTGTGTTTGTCATATTGGAGATCTCAGAAGAAAGGAAACCAGTAGCTGGATCTGACAGGTATTTGATAAGATATACAATACTAGTAGCTATAAAATACAGAAAATACACCAGCAATAGTCAAATGGTAAGGAAGCTGTGAAATGGTAATATAAAAAAGGAGTCACATGTGTGGGCAAAGTAGAAAATACAGAAAGAGTAGATATGGAAGAAGCAGTAATACAAAGACAATTAAGAAAATGTTCAATAATATTCAGACCAGAACAAAGTACAGTTGTGTAGTTTACTTGCCATAACACCAGATGTTCAATAGGTCATTAGTGCAGTAGCCTTTACAATGCTGTATCCTGCCAAGGATACCGCATGTCCAGCCATTCTACACAGCTTCAGGCTCCTTCCTTGTATGCTGTATGTCTGCTTTTAGCAATAATTTATGTTCTAACATATGAGAGATGTATGGTTGCTACAAAGCACAGACCTTTTTTCCCCTAAAAGGTAGATTGAAGCTGAAAGCTCACAGCAAGATCCTTTTAAGAAAGCAAAAATGTAAAGATTCTCTATCCTGGCCTATGGAGGAAAATAAGGGGGATGGAGGGAGGGTGTTAGTACTGCAACAGTAATCAACGTATTTGAACATCTACTGTTATGATAAGTAAAACTACACAACTGTACTATGCTCTTCATTGATCACTATTTCACTGGTCATTGCAATATGGGCTGGCTGCCAAAACTCAGGAATGAAAGGCTGATAGAAAACGCACAGAGTCCAGGATTCCATGAAGTACATCTTTAATGAAGCCTTTTTTGGCTCTGGAGACAGAATCCCACTTATAGCATTTGAAAAAGGTGTAAACAGAGGAACAAGTATTTGCCTCTAGAATAGACCTTGAATCCACCCCTTTCCAAAAGGCCTCAGAAGTGGCCACTATTCTACTAGAATGAGCCTTGACATTCTATGGAGGATTTTGCCATGGCTGTAGCAGCAGAACTGAATAGCAGGGAAAAGTCATCCAGAAATTGTTGGTTTAGATACTATCTTACCTTTCTTCTTAACATCATAGGACAAAAACATCGATTTGTTTTTCTAAAATGATTAGTTTTGTACAAATAATATCTTAGTTGTCTCTGAACTTCCAGGGTATGAAAAATTCCTTCACCCCTTTTTCTAGTGACAAGATAAAACACATGGAGTTGGTTAGCCTGGCTGAGAATAAATGCAGAAACAACTTGAGGCATAAAGGTATTGCTGGTTCTGAAACTCACCCTGTCTTTGTGAAAGGCCAAAAATAGCTGGGTATAAATTATGGGTCTATGTTATATAGTCAAACAGTCAAAATGTCGAATACCATATGATCGAGACCATATGATCGACATTTGAATGTTGAAATATATAATAAAAAAAAAGGAAGAAAGAAAAACTTACCTTAATGGTGCGAGAAGGGGAGCAAGCCCCCATGCACCCCCCCCCACACCCCCTACTTAAATATACCAACTCCGAGACTGCACTTCAGTGTAGAAAATGGAAATTCTCCCATTCTGCACCATACGGTGCCATTGAAGTCAATCTTCGAACACTTGAAATGTCGATCATATGGTCTCGACCATATGACGTTCAACATTTCAAGCATTTGTTTAATTGACATAGACCCTAAATTATGGCCTATTGGCCTTTAACTCAGACACAAATCTAGCAGAGTCATAGCTATCAGCAGGACAGTCTTCCAAGTAAGAAATTTCAGAAAAAATGGCTATAGATTTAAATGGAGATAGATTTAACTTCTCCAAAATAAAATTCAGATCCTAAGAAAGAGACACACCTTTGCTTGGTTGCCTGATATGCAACACCCTCTAAAAATTCTTTAATTTGGGACAAAGAAGAAACAGTAGAGCCAGACAAGCTGAAATGGCCCAGAGGTCTACCTTAACTGAAGAGTGCACTAGCCTGAACTGAGCAATTCACACAGGTACTAGTGAACAATGGGTGCCCTTAGCTGAGATGGGCCCTGTCCTCTAATTTGGGACAGACTAGAAAATCTTTTTACTTGGCTTAGTAAGATTTTCTTGTAAGAGTTTTTTTTGCCTCCTTCAACACCTATTGCACATCCTCAAAAAAGTGCCTAAAGGGATCAAAAGCCTATCATCCACACAGTTAGCTTGAAAATTGTGAATGATGGGATCAAAAAAGGATCTGTCATCCTGAGCAAGTTGATTCTATGAGGAAGTTTTTGTTAATTGCCCCTGGCCGGTTACATGAGAATAGCAAAACAAATAACACTTGTGGAGGAAATAAGGCTCTTGGAAACTTAATCATCAACGTTTAATCCAAAAAATCAGAATCAGTTACATGAGAAGAAAGAACTAGTGTTGTATGGTCCAAAAAAGTGTTACTAATAACATCTTTGGTAAACCTTTCCTGATTGTCTGAAGTACTTTGGAAATTAAGGGGGTGGTGCACACAGCCTAAAGAAACATCATTGTCCAGGGGATTGAATATGCATCTGTTATCCAAGTCTGTTTTCAAGGTGCCCTGGCACAACCCTGCTTAGATAGGAGGCAAACACATCTACTTATGGAGTTTCACATTGATGGATTATCTACAGGAAGAGCTCTGGGTGTAGCATTTACTTGTCAAGGTCTGTCTTGGATCTGCTCAAAGAGTCTGATTCAGTATTTTGCTCTAATAGAATGTAAGTTGCCTATAGAGTTATGTTGTATTGAATTGTCATGTCCCAGGCAATCATGACTAGATAGCAATGGAGATAAAACTTGTTCCCCCTGTTTATTGAAGTACCACATCACTATGGTGTTGTCTTTTATTACTAATAGGGCTCCAGGGGGCAAATGTTATTTATTGCTTTCAGGGGCTTTATGAGGGCCATCATGTCATTCAGACTTGTGTGTTTGTTTCTCTGCCCTTGCTCTTGATATCTTCAGAAAAAGCCCCTCTGGAAAAGTCTGAGATATCTGTGGTCACAAAGCAAGAGGAGTTTTGGTATGAAAAGAGAGCTCCTGGATTTAGAAGGATGAAATTGGCACAAAAAAGGAGTTTGTTCTTCACAAAACAGAGTACAGGAATTGGAAAAGATAGAAAGTAAATATGCTAGAACCAAAGGGATTTGTGGAACTATTGTATCTTCCTCATGAGGAGTCTGAGAAATGGAATTATGAAGACAGAAGAGGCAGTAAATCCAAACAGTCTCAGAAATTCTCTTTCAGTAGACATTTTTTTGTGTGGAGAAAGTCAGAAAGTGACAATGGTATGAAAGCATTTTTTTTCTTGAGGAATAAAAAGCTGACATCATAGAGGTGTCCAATAGACTTCCTAAAAAATGATGACTTTATTAAATTTAGTGTGATGTCTGGGTTGTCGAGAAGATTAGTGATGAACTGTAAAGAATCAATTGCAACTTGGCTGACAGATGCTGAGATCATGGAATCATCCAGGTAAGGATATATGAGAATGCCTTTAGTTCTGCAGTATGCTATTACTTGGTAAAGACTCTTGGGATGGTAGAGTTTCAAAAGGATAAAGAAGTGAATTGAAAATGTAATCCCAGAACAGAGGACCTTATAAATATCTGTGTTTTTGTGAATAGGAATATTTAGATAAACGTCTTTCTGGTCCAGGGTGACCAGGAATGTATTGGCTAGCAAGAAGGGAAAGAGAGTTTGCAGAGTCAACAGTCTGAATTTTGTAACATGAAGAAAGTATTAATTTGCAAAGGTTTGAAATGAGCCTTCAAGTGCCTTCCTCTCTTGGAACCAGAAAAAAATCTGGAATAAAACCCTTAAAAACATTTTCCCATTGGAGAGGGAGGACTGGCTTTATGTCCCCTAAAAACAGAAATTGTGAAATGATCTGAGGCAGAAGATGAAGTTGGCCCCTTGGAAACTAAGGCATTCCAGAGGGAATGGGAGGGGATAGAGCCCGTGTCTATGCTCTATGACACTTAACACCCAAAAATCTGGTGTTATTGATTGCCAAACAAGAATAATTATGGAAAGACTCCCTGCAATTTTGAGAGGAATTTACAAATGGGGTGGTCAGGAGAGAAATAGGAGAAAATGGCAGTCATAAGCTTTTCTTTTGTATGGAGGATTCTCAAGATCCGCTGATTTTTTTTTTTCTTTTTTTTATTTTTAGTGCCTCCTTACTACTGTTTAGTAGATTTTTCCTGCATGAATTACAGGGTTTTCAAAAATGGTACTAGATTGGAGGTATAGTTTATTTGGTATTTAGGTATAGGTAATAAGAAAAGTTGCATAACTCTTTGCGTCTCTGCTCTGTTTTTTAAGTGCCTAAGCAGATGACTTGCCAAATACTTTTTTTTACAGATATGCATTTAACATTTGTCCCTTTACATCCTCTGGAAAATTCTGAAGTCTTATCCATGTATTTCTTCCTTATGACAGTCCCAGTAAAAGAAGCCCTGGAGACAAGATCTACAGCATCATATGCACATTTAATAGAACATTTAGTAACTTGAGAAGCAAAGTAGACCAATTCCAAATGACTGCATTTAACCTCAGAATTGGAGCGGTTAGCAAAAACTTATTAAGAGTATGTATATTCCTGTCACTAGGGAAAGGATTAGAGAAGGGAAATTTCTAATACTTCTTTCTCTACTTCTAAGGAAATATAATTATAGGGTCTTCAGAAGGGTTCTTACAGAAAGACTTGTAAATATCTAGGACCTCTCAGGTTTCTTTGGAGGTAGAGGATCAGAATTTGGGAATAATGATGCTGAAGAAAAAGCATCTCGCAAGGAACATAGGACTTCAGATATTGCCACAAGTTTGGGTAAATCCATTCTGAGGAGCCCATAATACCTCTTTTGAGAGTCAGACACCTCTTTCCCTTCCTGTTTGATGAAACAGGATCTCCAAAGGAGGCTTCCTCATTTTATGAATCTAAGGAAAGGGTATCCTCAGATTTTGACAAGCAGACTATGATGAGACAAATTTGTGAAGTAAAATCTAATCCTTCCAGATCAGATTCTGACACAATTAATTTCTCTGAGGAAGAAGGAAGGTCCTTCCTCTTAATTGGAGTGGAAGAGTAACAGGCAGGGAAAAAACACTGAGAGGACTGCATAGCATAGAATAAGCTGTGTGCAAAATTAAATCAATCTTCCTGAATCCTTTATTAGGAGGAGGAGTTGTAGGATGAGACAAGTGTGCTTCTTTGGAGTGTCCAAACATATGGTTATTAATAGAAAAAAAGTCCAAGTAGCCACTACGACCAAACAAAATGAATCCAAAAGGCTACTAGCGGAATCACAAAGACGCTGGAGATGTGAATAAATTCCACACTTTAATGAAGGTTTAGCGCTTTCATCTAGTACAACTAGACTTCATCAGAACTAGTTGCGTTTCAGTTGCAGAACGGAACGAAATAAAATCCAGAGCATTTTTTTAAAAGTGACCCGAACCTCGTTTTTCTCCACCATGCTTTCATATTTCATGTTTCATGCTTTCATATGGTCATTAATGTCAAAGCCATAGGTGAGACCTTCATTAGTAAACAGCTGTCTTCTCTCACCAGTACTTGGTGTATGCCTTCCTCACCCTCAGATCAAGATAGTGCAGGTTTCTCCCTTTCCAGCAGACTATGTCAGATGAATGGTCTGCTGCAATGTGCAAGAGTTCCTAGGCTCATTGTGGCCTCTAAATGAGGTACTCACAAGATCCCATGAGAAGCACACTAACACTCTAAGAGCTACATAAGTGCCTCAGCACAGTCATCAATCTCAGACCACAGGTGTACATAAGGGTTCCATAATGTGCCTCTCTTGTCAATTGCTGCTTTTTCTTGGGCTTTGGGGGAGGTCCACTGCTGGGGAATCAGTCAACATGGCCAATTGTGTCAAATCCCTCAGACATCTATTTTTGAGAAATACTCAGAGGTAATTAAGCCTAATCCTGACTCTTTCTGGAATGAAAGAAAGACAAATAGGGCATGACCTAATATGTTGTACTTCACCTAGACAGAAAGAACTGGAATAAAAATCCTTATATGGGCTTTGTCATGTACAAGCACACTTGTACTTTCTAGCAGACATAAGACATGATTTTTAATAAATCTTAAGAGAAGAAGAAATCATCATCAATGGAGTACTTATCTCCCTTAAGTCAAAGTAGCTGAAGTTGACCACTGGTGCTACAAGCCGCAAAGCTGACAAATGTCTGCCTGAGCATACTAATGGCAAGAAAGATCTGGCACATCCATACACTTCTTTTATTCTAGCACATGCTAAGGGCAGATATGTGGTGCATGAGGAAGAAGCATGAAGTTTTCTATGCAGACTAGAGGTACAGTATCCTTGGCAGGATATATCCCATTTTATAATGGCTACTGCAATAGTGAACTAATGAAGAACATCAAGGGATTCCGTCAGTACCCACATAAACAGTGCGTGTGTGTTGGGGAGGGGGTTAAAATATAGTACAGGTTTATTTATTATTTTGCAATGATATGCGTAAAAGAGGAAGAGGAAATACTGCCATATTTTATAGTTAACTAATGCTAAAGTAAGTTATACAACTGTGAAATTGCAGCTTGCTAAGAATAATAAAAATATAAAAAAGTTCAAGTTCTAAAACATATTAGCATTAACTTTTTAAATCAGTAGACATTATTTCACTGTTCTGTGTTTCTTGGGATGTCGGTAACCGATGTCTCTCCTGTAGCCATCATCTTGCCACCAAACCCTAAAGCAACGCTTACATCCTTCCTCTGCCAAGTACCTGGTTGAGCCATCTTAACTCGCTCTATGGCACCAAGGGATGCAGCACTAACTGTAACTTAGAAGACCTGAGCTTGAGTGACAAGCTCAGATACTGCAGAGCTGCCTGGGGGTTAGACAGCAGGTAGGTAAAGAGAGGCAAAAGACCTAAAGCATCCTTTACTGTGGAAACAGCCTCATTGTCAGATGTTTTTAATGCTTCCACACATTTCTGTAAAAATGGAGGACAAGACAAATAGTGGTGTGTGTTGGCATGGGGAGGGGGGGGGGGCACCAAAACTCATAGAAGTTAAAAAACAACAACTTTTGCAGTTTCCCTCTGCTAGGTACCTGGCTGTACAATACAGATGTTGCCCAATAAATAGAGTTTCAATCTTTCTGAATGCAATATTTTGAATGGACTACTGTCAATGGGCTAAAATCTAAATGGGGTATACTGCAACATCACCTCAAGATACCCATAAAGCAGCAAGCATGAGACAGAGAGAAGAAAAGCATTTTTTGCCCTTCTTATGTGAAAAGGCATGCAATAACACCAGTATTCACACACTAATAACCAATGGTCTGTACTTACGCACCAAAACATGGTGGTGTAGAGGGATAAAAACTTTGCTATGTCCAATTTGACCTCAGGTCAATTAGGGATTTAAGCACTGGAAGAACCAGATGAGTGCATGTGAGTGGTTAATACTAGTTCAAACAGCATGTGGAGAGAGAGAGAGGTGGTCTGTCTCATTGCGATCTGTACATTTAGTAGAAAAAAGGCAATAGTTGGGATATACACTTGGCCCAAGTCAAGCCACATATAAGGCAAACTTCCTGAAGAATATACATACTAGAACATGCACAACCTCTGGAGAAGGTAATGCATGCCCTTATACCTGCAAGAGCACATGCAGTCACCTAATTTGGGGGTTAGTGTCACAAATAGCAAAAATCCTTGCAGTTGCTTGAGTGATAGTTTCCTGTGACCAACTACAGCACTACAGCCTTGCTGGTTAAAAACAGGTTCTGTTCATTACAAGATGGCTAATAGTTTTCAGGGACTATGGCTAGGAAAGTTAAAAAAAAAAAAATATATATAGATATATATATATATATATATATATATATATATATACCCATGGATTCTACTAGGAAACAATGACAGAGTACTGCATCAGCTTAAATCTAGTCCAAAGGGAACTTTTTGCCAAAATATCTTGCCAAAGTAAACCTTGGTCATTGACATCAGAAGCAGAATACGTCAACAAATCAGCTTATTAAATAAATATTTATGAATTATAAGTAAATGCCTGAGGACTGAACTGTCTTTTTTTCCCAAAACGCAAAGCAGATATTAGATGTAATCAATGCCCACTGTAATTTCTAAGTAATTGTTAAACCGGTCTTCATAAAATACTGCATACATGTGGAAAAGCTTTTCAAATATTTTCTAAGGATCAACATTTGTACTACATCATCATCACCTAGGAAAGCAAGACAGTAACTGCCATCAGATATGACACTGATACGATACTATGAGTTCTCGGTAGTAAACAGGCCAAAACCATCTAAACCCAATCAACTGCATTTATGTGTTGACATTCTTAGCAGTGTAAAAGTTGGCATCACTTCAATAGAGAAAATGAAGAAATTATTTTTTACGTTTTTCCTTTATCCCACCAAAACAATTATTACAAACATAGGATAACTATTTAAAGTGAAAGGGCTTGTTTAAATTTTTCAAGATGAAGGCATACCCTCACTTTTTTCTTTATTATTTACAGCTGTTGCCTCTAAGGTCTGTTCTGCTGCTACAGAACCATTTCCCATTTGTAGGTCCTTAACCAAATCTTCTTTAGCAGTCATGTTTTCCGCAAAAAACAGCAAGCATACCCTCTACCTATTTACAGCTCACCCTTACATTGCAGGAGATGATTGTAATTCACCAAGTTACACACCTTTAATGTTTACTTGGAAATAAAGTTTACCTTCAAAGCATTGCCAGATTATACTTTCCACCCTTCAGTTTTATGCTACATTTGTATTTCATTAGCATCACATGAAGTTAGCAAAACAATGGAGCTAAGTAAAATAAGAACAGTTTTTACCACACTATATTAATTAACCACAAAATGCTTTTCAAAAGGCTTAGGATGACTGTTTTTGATGTAGCAAATGTAGAAAACCATGGGACCTACTGAAAGGCTATGAGAGATCTCGTAACAATTTGCTGGAAAGTATGTAAGTATTTGAGCATCTCACCACAGAAAAAGAGCTTACAGTAAATTTTCAGCTTTTTACTGTAAAAACATGATCTGTAATTGCTGGGTACTGCACTGTGGCAACACCTGGAGAAA
>NC_056737.1:364684905-364687772 GCF_019279795.1 Protopterus annectens
CTCACCTTCGACCACCACATTACCACTGTGGTCAGAAAGCCCTTCTACGTGGCACATCTTATAACCAAAGGTTTTGCATCTAGGAAGAAAGAGGTTATCATTCCTCTCTACTCATCCCTCATTAGACCAGTCATCAAATACAATGCCCCATTTGGTATGTACCTGCCCAGACACCTATAACAGCTGGAGAGGCTACAAAAGTACCTCACAAAAAGGATCCTAGGCCTTAAACACATGTCCTACATGGACAGATTCAATAAACATCAGCTGTTCTCAGTCTCTTATTGTCTGCTTAGAGGTGATCTCTGCTTGACTTACAAAACCATGTCCGACCCAGCCCTACTTGAAATGCTACAGCTAAAGGAATCCCAATCACCTGGCACCACATGCTCCAGAAATCACAACCTCATTACCACAATTAACAGAACAGGCTGGAGGGATAGGTTCATCTCCCAAAGACTGCCCATACTCTGGAATACGCTTCTCATTCATGTCAAGCAGAGAACCTTGCTGGCCCTCTTCAAGAGAAATCTTGACGAGTGGATGGGTAACAGGAAGTTCACTCCAGGGATCATTCCATTTGCCCTACTGAATAGGGGCACTGTGAACTAACATCAGGTGGCACAGTGCCTGGGCAATATTTTTGGGCTAGGCTTGTAAAGGCTCCAGGGCCATTAGCCTACTACACACCTATGAACCTGTTTGTCCTTAACCAAACAATTTCCACCTCAACAGATGTCATATGACTACACATTTTTTTTATTTTCTTTTAAAGGACAAATTCTCTTTTTAGCCCATTATAGGATACCTCTGCTGATTTACTGCTACCCTTAATTTGTTTAAACTGTCTCTTTACATTATCCCTTCTTCTTAGTATACTGGTTCAAAGGGGCAATCTATAGACCATTACATGCCTAGCCAATAACCCACATTCAGAAGTTCCCTCAAGCCTAAAGGAGAACAAACAAATAGCCCTGGGATAATTTGAGACTGCCCATCCAGTAATCTAGGTTTATCTTGAAGGTGGCAAGGGTACTACTCTGCCTGACATGTAGTGGAAATTTGTTCTCGAGTTGGAGGGATACATTGAGATATCAACCTATTGCACAAAAATGTTTTACCTATCTATTGATGATGATTTGGTTCCCTTAACAGGTATTTGAGGAACCATTTTCTCTGTGAAGGAAAAGGTGGTCAAAAGACTTGGATCTTTCATGGCTCAATAGGCTAGAATCTGACTCACATGGAGGAGCCTAAAAGAAATATCACAGTTCTTATTATTCAATTGCTACTAAAGTGAAATGAGATCCCGTCATCTTTTTTTATTACTTTTTTCAATCTAAACTTTGTTCCCTACACCCACTTTTTTATTTTTTCAGTATTTGTCCTTTTGTGCTATTATACCAATCAATCCAAGCATTGAGCATCCTTTCTTAAATCAAAATAAGCTTTCCATGGCACAACTATTCCATTTTTATCAACTTTTATATCATCTCATGATCTGTCCTAAAAAATGCATGCCATTTCTTTTCCATTATATCTCATCTCTATCCATAATGCACTGTGACCAAACAACCCATTAATCAAACTTTTTCTACTAAACCTTGTGGCATAGACTTTTTCCAAAAGGAAAAGCTATTATATCTTTCACTGTATCTCTTTATATATGCTATCCTTTAACTTAAATACCTCATTACTGTATTTCAATATTCTGTTAATCTAATGTTCTTCTTTCCAATTCTTTCCTTCACCATGAAATCACAGCTAAAACCTCCCATCATATAAACTTCAACATTCTGGCACACTTTTTTTGACTACAGAGTGTATTCATACAGGTATACATGTTCATTACTTATTTTCATTTTTCCTGCCACATAAAAATACCACTAATTATAACCCGGGAATACTATCCCTGGGATTCATGAAGCTTGTGCCAGGCGCAGGCAGTATAATGCCAAATATGGCCGCCGAGTGATTCAGGTATGATCCATTTCCACGTGCACTACCGGCGTACACCAGAACTGCGCAGCTCCCGGCGTAGGTATGCAAATCACCCCATGCACTGTACTGCAGCATGCAAATTAAGGTACATACTGATTCATGAAGTGGCGTAGGCATAGCGTAAGCCTACAGAAATGTAAACCAAAAAATCACGGTTTACATGTTGACAAACAGAACATCGTAGCCACGGAAGCAGACCAGACTCATGTATAACAAAGTTAACATATGCCAATTGCTAAATATACAGCTAATGGCATAAGAAAAGATGCACAACACATACAAAATAACATTTAATGTCATGGCCACAGTAACGCAAAGGACAACCGTAGAGCATATGTGCGCAAATGGGAACACAAGGAAAATATATACAAATGTCATAAAATAGCAATGTAACAAAAATCCTGATTTCACCATAATAGTCAATGGTATGCATGCTACATCATAACCAAGCTGTAAGGGTTGCTAAGGGCCTGTGACATCGTTCGGCATGGTAACTATGAATTAGTATCAATGCCATGCAAATGAAGCAAGTAATAGTGAATCGCAAATGTCCCGCCAGCCTAAGGATGTACAATACGGCACAGCGCTACAACACCGAGGAGTGGTCTGTAGGAATACATGACATCAGCAGTGGGGTGTGCCACTGCACCTGTAAGCACATTGGAGCAATGCAAATCCAGGCTTCCCATTGATAAGCAAAGCCGCAGGACAGGGGCGTGGATGTAGGTATAGCTTTGCTCAGCTGAGAGCACACATGGTGCCCGAAAGCGCATGTGTACGTGGATGAAAACATGCCCGAATCCCGGTAAGCGGACACACGTGCCATGCACCACAGCCCAAAAAGGAAGTTTAGGGGAAGACAATAA
>NC_056737.1:365083996-365261496 GCF_019279795.1 Protopterus annectens
CAGCTGTTGAAGCATAGGGCAGTGGTGCGCAAATGGGATCGTGCCGAAACTAAAAAGAAAATGTGAAATGACAATTTTAAGTGAAATCTGCATTTTGCCATTATAGTCTATGGCATTCAGAATCAAAACAATAATAGGTAACACTGGTTGCTAAGGAGGAAGGCTGTGATGTAGTGGTATAACCAGGGGCTAAGGCAGTGGTGTATGCAAATGAGCAAATTTTACTGAATCACTAAATCGCAGACTATTCTTTCACTGCACCTAACCTTGTATGAGCTATAAGCTCTGGTGTAAGCAGGAGAAGGAGCTGACATGAAAAGGGGGTATGTCATGCTTGCTGTAAGCACATCGGAGGACCACGACTCCCATTTGAGCTTAGCTAAGCACAGCTAAGCAAGACGGTGTGTGGCTGAGGCTGTACTGACTTATTCAATGACAGAAGAGCGTGTTCACATCCAGGAGAGGGCCATTTCTCAGTGTTTACTTTAGCTAAATGGGATTGTGCAGTGTGCACCAGGTCTAAAGCAAACATAAACACCTGGAAATAGCATTTTCACACTGGGTTTTTATGGCATGGCTCAGGGCTTAAAAGGGGTGGAAATGGGAAGGGAAAAGAAAGAAAACAGGGAAATAGCAGAATAAAACCAATCAAGTACAAATAAAATAGCAGGCAGGTGAATATATCATAGCCAGCCAATCATACAGGCAGCATCTAGTCTGTTTTTCCCCACAAACTCTGTACCATTGGTGTACACACTTCAGGGAATTTTAACCGACAAAATGTTTGGGGCTGCTGTCACTTTGATACATCAGTATGTGCTGGAGACTGATGGTGGTGAGGAGGATAATGCTGACAACCATCCCAGACCAAGGAGGAGGAGAAGAGTATTCGGACCCAGGATAACGTACCAGTGGCTACATGATCTGGAGATAGTAGAGCACTACAGGGTGGACAGAGACATACTTCAGCAAATCATCGAGCTGTGCCAGCCTCAACTCAGACCCAAAGCCAACAATATTATACTAAGGTATGTGTAGCCTTAAGAATACTAGCTACAGGTACTTTCCAAAGACCTACTGGGTACATCATGTGGGTTTTCATAGGCATCTGTATCCAGGGTACTCCACCAGTTCCTGGATGCCATGCTACCACATGCCGGTGAGCACATTTACTTCCCCAGAACCCATGAGGTGTTGACCAGTAATATGTGCCTCTTCTACCATGTAGCAGACTACCCGGAGGTACTGAGTGCCATAGACTCCACGCACATCCACGTCAAAGCACCACACAGTGAGTAGGGTAGGGTCTACATAAACTGCAAGGGCTTCCCTTCCATCAACTACCAGGTCATGTGCAATGCCTAGGGAATTATCATGTATGTGTGTGCTCTCAACCCTGGAAGCTATTATGACTCCCACATCTTGCATTCCTCACAGCTGTATTAGGGATTTGCCAGGGGGGACATCATGTATGGCCATCTGGTGGGGGATTCTGGCTTTGCACTGGAGCCATGGATGATGACACCCACTAGAAATGCATACACACCCATTCAAGAACACCATAATGAGGCACACACACAAACCAGGATCATCACAGAGCATGGGTTTGGGATGCTCAAGTCATGGTTCTGCTGCCTTGACATATCTGGTGGAGTCTTGCAATACTCTCCAGCTACATGTGCATGCACACATGTTCATTGCATGTGCTATGCTACACAATATGTTCCTGCAGAAACAGCACTGGGAAGGGCCACACAGCCCCCCACCATTGCCAAAGTCCCCACAGGCACAGAGGGACTTGGAGGAGGAACCCCCTGTACCAGCTCCTGTAGGCAGATGGAGGCATGCCCAGCATGACCTGGCCTTGGCCAAGAGGCAACGCATAGCACACACACTGACACTGTAGGCACCCAGGGACTGACACCTCTCTCTGACTCTCACACACAGTAAAAATGGATGACACACACATCACACTACCTGTCACTTACCATGTATAGGAAGTGTACTGTGTGCATCTGACATAAGCAGCCCTTAAGCACTGTCCACACAACTGCTACAGGCACAAGGTAAGTAAGTCTTCTTAACAATAAATTAATGTATCAGTATGTTCTGGTAACATATCTATGGTATTACTGCATGCATGCAAGGGAATGGGGTGGCCTAGTGAGATAGCAGCAAACTGGAAGCTATGTGGGACAGCAGGAAATGTCTGCCCAATACAGGCATCCCCACACTATGTAGTAGTACTCAAGGTGGAAAATCTCACTGTAGTATACGTGGGGGGCCAAGTAACTGGGGGGTTATAGGTCACAGGCATGGATGTCAGTGTGGCAGTCTCATACTCACCCCTCAGCCTCATCCAGCAAGTCAGCTGTAGAAAACCATAAAGAGATGTCTGGCAAAGGCCCACAAATGGCGACAATGTTGAATTTCACCCCTACAGACTTACACAGTGATAGAACAGCAGGTCTTGCAGTTGCAGTAAGGTTCTGAAGGGTAAGAAGTCTGAAACTCAAATGTATGCCATTACAATCTGACTCTTGGTCTTCAGTGATATGCCTCTAGTCCCCAAGACATGGCACAATAGTATGCTAAATGGAACCAAAATGTAAAGCACATATCAGCACAATATGTGCAAATGTGTACAGTTGACAGGTGTTCCCCCATCCCATATTCCCACCAAAATGCAGTAACCTGCATGTTTGCAGTCAAATAGCAGCAGAGCACACATTGCCAGGGCAGTCCCAATACACATGAAAACATGTTGCATACCCATAATATGCAGGGGTCAACGAGCTATGTGTATGTGTGGTTAATACTGTCAGGATCTGGCCAGCACTTACTCCCAGGTGTTGTGCTGTAGTGGCATAGGTGCAGTGCTGTCTTTGACAGGGCCATGTGCAGATAACTGCAGAGCCAACTATTATGCATGTCAGCTACATCTACTGCCCTGCCACTAACATACCCAGAAGTCACAGTGCTATGTGGAATATACTACACATATAATGGACATGTCTGCACAGTAGAATGTATTCTGTACCCACACCAATACCTCCCAACCTCTGACAACAAGACATCTGGACAAGATCAGAAATAAAAGTGGGACAAAGGCACAATGATAGGCATGGGTTGTAAATATTGCCCTTACATACTGAGAGGGTTGGTGGAATGAGGGGGTTTGCATTAGTGGGAATTGTCTGAACATTATGTAGTCTGAAACAGTAATATCTGTCATTATTTTGTAACATCAGTCTTCAATTATATGCAACTAACTTGCCATAAAAACACAAGTTTATGTAGACTGGCCAGAATCTCTAGGTAAACCCCTGAACAATCTCCCAAAGAATGTACAGTTGGGAGGTATGGCCAGAGCAGGATATGACATCTCAGGTAAGGCAGATACCACACAAGTAGGAGATCCCCCAGCCAGTATATCACTAAGTTGCTGGACTGTTTACACAGCATCATCAGTCTACTGGCTGTAGCCACACACCCCCAACTGGCCTTGTTGGGCAAGAATGTATATTGGTGGCCTCATAATATTGGTCTGTGAAGCATAAATCTTGTATTCCTCTGATAAAGCACTGTGATGATCTGAGGATTTCTGTCACTAGCTAATGACACAATACATTGCAGTGTCAGACTACAGATATGTAGGAAAATGTTTGCAAAACAAACCCAGTACCCCGAGGAAAGTCCTGTTTACTCCTGAGAAGTATGGCTGTAGCACACAAAACTCCGGACCGGAGTACACCTATCTCTGGAATGGAGTCCCACTCTTACTATAGAAGGTCACACTGGGCATGCACCTACACTTACACAGGCCATGTTGGAATCCACATCGGACTATATGACTGTATTGTGTATATATGTTTATTTTATTTTTATTTATTTTACATTTGTTGACCGGGATAGTCCGACTGGATGCATGTCCATTTTCAGCGGAGGCCCGGGGAGAAAAGCTCCAAGGGTAAGCAGATACAGCATTACATAATACCAGCATTACATATAACAAACAGATTATTTACAGAGATTACATAAGTAAGCAGGTTAAACAAGTTCCACAGGTTAAAGTTAGTCCTGAGCACAAGTCAGGATTAAATTAAATTACACAGTAAACTGGTAAACAGATTTTTACACATTCGAGTTAGCCAGGACAGAGATTAGAACCCCTATGTCTGTGCATATGTCTGTGCATACAAACAGCTATGTACACCTTAACTTTACCTACACACACCCATCAGACAGGATTACCCTCAGCTAGCTGTAGGTTCCCCAGATGTGATATAGCTGCATCCATTGCATGTGATTCACAGACATATATATGGGCAACAGATAATATGTCAAGCATACACACACATAGATGTGGGGAAGTGAGACACAGACAGTGATATTGAGAGAGAGAGACACACACAGAGTGAGTCACACACATGGGTACTCTGAATGGCATAGAGTGATGGACAGTGGCATACCAGTTGTAACTAGTCCCACATGCCAGCATTAAAGGTGAGCCCCATTGTGTAATAGCACTGAGGTGGGAGGTATAATATCACATCACCTGCCTGTGTGTGTGTGTGTGTGTGTTTCTGTAGGTCTACGTATTAGGAAACTGTTCCCATGCAGTACACTTCCCATTGTCCTACTTAACAAGATCTGCTGCTGTCAATCATCTTAGAAGTGCCATTGGACACCAATCAGCCCTATAAGCTTTGTAGTGCATGTGATAACTGTGTAACATTGTAGTACAAATAACTAGATAGGTAGGGGTTCTAATCTCAGTCCTGGCAAATGTAAGTGTGTGTAAGAGAGTGAGAGAGTGTGTGTTTGTTTGTAGGTGAAACAGTTTTAGGGCATTCCCACTACAACACTTCCCAGTGCACCACTTTAGCCATCCTGCTGATGCCATTCCCCTTAGATGTACCTTTGCACAGTCCCTGCCCTATAAGCTCTGTGGTGCATGCAATAACTATGTAACAGTATAGTGCAAATAACTTGATAGGCAGGGGTTCTATTCCCGGTTCTGGCAAATGTGAGTGTGTGTGTGTGTGTGTGTGTGTGTGTGTGTGTGTGTGTGTGTGTGTGTGTGTGTGTGTGTGTGTGTGTGTGTGTGTGTATGTTTAAAGGATGATGTAGTTTGAGGACCTTCCCACCCACAACACTTCTCAGTGCCCTCCTTTACCAGTCCTGCTGATGTCATTCCCCTTAGAAGCACCTTTGGGCAGCTGTAAGCTCTGTAGCACATGTGATAACGGCATAACCCTATAATACAAATAACTAGATAGGCAGAAGTTCTACTCTCAGATCTGGGAAATGTGTGTCTTTATAAATGTATGTGCAAGAGTTTGTAAGTGTGTATCTTTGTAAGATGAAACATTTTGAGGACTCTCCTACCCAGTGCCCTACTTTAGAAGTCCTGCTGATGTCATTCACCTTAGAAGCACCTTTGGGAGGTTGTCAGCCCTGTAAGCTCTGCAGCGCATGCAATAACTGTGTAACACTATAGTACAAGTAACTAGATAAGCAGGGGTTGTACTCTCAGGTCCAGTAAATGGGTGTGTGTATAAGTTTATGTGCAGGAGTAAGTGTATGTGCAAGAGTTTGTAAGTGTGTATGTTTGTAGGATGAAGTATTTTGAGGACTTTCCCACTTAGTGCCCCACTTTAGCAGCCCTGTTGATGTCATTGCCCTTAGAAGTACCTGTGGACAACACTCAGCCGTACAAGTCCTGTGGCATGTGTAATAACTACATAACAGTATAGTACCGATAACTAGAGAGGCAGAGCTTCTACACTCAGTTGTAGCAAATGTGTTTGTGTGTGTGTGTGTGTGTGTGTGTGTGTGTGTGTGTGTGTGTGTGTGTGTGTTTGGGTGGGAATTAGATCCACTGTGGGTGTGGGTTATACCATTTTGAGGCATGTACCACCCAGTAGATGCCCATTGCCCTACTTTACAAGGGCTCTTTATGTAATCACCTTAGACATACCTTGTGACACTGTTAAATGAGATGTGGGTACATGTGTGTGTGTGTGTGTGTGTGTGTGTGTGTGTGTGTGTGTGTGTGTGTGTGTGTGTTTGTGTGTGTGTGCGGGCACGCGCATGTTTGTGTGTGTGTGTGTGTGTGTGTGTGTGTGTGTGTGTGTGTGTGTGTGAGACTCACATCAGTGTTTGGGTGGGAATCATATCCTCTGGGGTGTGGGTTATACCATTTTGAGGCATGTACCATCCAGTACACATCCCATTGCCCTACTTTACGAGGCCTGCTGATTTCATTCATCCTAGATGTACCTATATACACTCAACCATCTAAGCTCTGTGGCATATAGTGGAAATAGTTAGATAGGTAGGAGTTCTAATCCCAATACCGACAGCTATAGTAGTGTGTGAAGCTTATCCCCTGTGATTCTTATGTGTGTAGATTATACCAATTTTAAGGCCTGTTGACCCCCTAGCCATGATATGACTTTAAAGACCCTGTTAATGGCATCTGCC
This sequence comes from Protopterus annectens, assembly GCF_019279795.1. Classification (NCBI taxonomy): domain Eukaryota; kingdom Metazoa; phylum Chordata; order Ceratodontiformes; family Protopteridae; genus Protopterus; species Protopterus annectens. Next base: position 365,090,486 of record NC_056737.1, read on the forward strand.
TCACAGGCACCATGTAACACTATAAACCCCATACCAGTCATCTGTACAGATGTACATGGGACATGCACATGTTTGTAACCTATATGTTGTCTGTGTCTCCTGACAATGAGCATTCCTGTGATATCATTGCCAAACATGTCACAGTTATCATAATGACACACATGCCAGCATCAGACACTGTATCTGACACATCATGCTGATACAACATTTGTCACACTATCACTTGTGCAGGTATGTAGGAGGAGTAGATGAGACCAATCATTATGTCTGGTGGGTTATCCCACCATCCATGAAGGCATTTACAATGTTACCTGTTGTAAGAGGATGTGTGTTATGTTCCAGGCATATAATGTATGTTGAGCATGGCATGTGTACGCAGCACTATAGTACATATAAGTGGATATGTAAGATTATTAATATGTCTATTGGCAACTGTGTATGTGTTTCCCTATGCACAGCCCCTGTGGCTGTCTTCAGTGTATTTATGTGATGGCGATACCATGTTGTGAACCTCTTCCACCCTGTGAACTCCCCCATTAGTAAACTAGTGTCAGCCCATACAGATGTCATCCACTGTACTAGCACAGTTACACAGCTCTAACACCAAGGCACTGTGGCTGTATTACTGTGTATTGTACAGTAATAGATGAGTAGGTCATCCACTCTGATAACTGTCACCTCCATGTGCATGTGTATATCAATGCATGTCCCCATGCAGCAGTGCACGTGTTTGAGTGTGTGTGTGTGTGTGTGTGTGTGTGTGTGTGTGTGTGTGTGTGAGTGCGTGTGTGAGATGGCTCTAACATAAGTGCCTCTAAACCCACCATCGCCCATCATAACAGTCCCTGCAATTGTCACCCACTTCAATAGTAGTGACAAACACTGTCACACTACAGTACCGCTGTGCTATCTGTGTTATGTATCTAGCGCTATCATTCATAAGACTGTGCAGGTAGGGGCTGTTCTCAGCTCTTCATCATCTGCCCCATGTATAGGACTATGACTCTGTGTGCACAACCGGCATGAGAGGTGAGAGGCCAGACATGCATATGAGATAGCAGACACACATGCTGGTGATTGACAGGTTAGACTAACACAGGCTGACCTGTGCCAGGAATACATACCCAAAACCTGTTATACAAAGTACCAGGCAAAACCTCATCAACTGCATGATGGTCTATTGGATATGACAGAAATGGCAAGGGCAACAGGTGTTGATAGCTGAATCTGTTGCATTGAATGTAATGGCTAAGCTGGTGAGGGACCTAGTGCCAGTAGTCAGGTAACCTCCTCTGTGTGTGTGTGAGCCTGCGGGCCTACAGAACACCCAGGTGACATGTATGCAGGCTAGGTGGCTGTGTCAAGGGTATGTATGCAAGGTCACACTGTCTGCCACAATTGCCCCTCACACACTGTTGCATGCAAACACACCTGGGAAACATGTACATGTACAGCTGTACCTTGGCTATGATAAGGTGACTGTGTTACCACTCCACCTTACCCAACATTGCTACTGCCAGCAGGCTCACAGCCTGCAGACACACAGACACCTGGAACACAATCAGAATACAGTATGTGACACTACAGTCAGTCAGCAGTACTAACAGCAATAGTGTATCATGGCTAACAAGGTACATACACCTCAATGTGTACCCATAACTATTGCCAGAATACAGCACCTTACACAGCATGACATTGATACACTGTACTATAGTCACCCTGTGCATCAGATCCATATGAGCATGTCTGTGCATCTATGGTATGGATAACAGGGTTGTGGCACACGTATCATCACATGCATAGGGTGTGGTGTTGGATTGCCAGAGGCCTATGCTGAGCCATATGGTTGACATTGTGTGTGTGTGTGTGTGTGTGTGTGTGTGTGTGTGTGTGTGTGTGTGTGTGTGTGTCTGGAGGGGTGATGTTCACCTGGGCTGTGCAGAGGAACTGTGCATGGCTGGCAGTGACTGTCCTGGGATAGGGATGTATGAGTGTTTGTCTGCACACCTGTAAGCAATGTGGATGCCCAACACAGGTCTATGTTGGACAGCTGTGGACCGTACATGGCAGGATGAATGGTTCACCATCTCCTGCCAGGGATGAGGTAACTGGTTCTGCCAGGAGTATCACTGGCATTTCCAGGCCCAAGGACAGATGCAGTCCTACTCCCTGATGGTGACTGCTGTCTGCTGGACCTGTGTCCCTGATGGGACAATGTGTGTATTACCTGCTCTGGTGCTGTGTGGACAGCACCCTCCCTTCAGTAGTGCTGTTGGTACTGCCACTATGGGACTGTGAATGTGCATGGCCTTGTGGGCTCACAGCTGATCATGTCACTGACCTACATCCAGCTGGCCAATGCCCTACTCCCACCACATGCTCGGGCACAGACAATGCACGGTCGAGCAGTAACAATGTCTCAACCCACTGTCTATCCACAACATTGGCAGGATGACATATGGCATCACAAGTGCCGTGGAGGTCACCATGCATGGCAGGGAGTGCTGCATGCATGACCCTGAGCATTTGTCTAGTGTTGCAGTCAGTACGTGCCTGTGCCTTCAAGCAGACCGCAACATGTGTCTGGTGACACCTGCCATGGTACTTGTAACAGGGGCTTGATGGGCAGCAGTCCTCTGTTGAGCACCCTTGTCCATATGCCTGTGTTTGACCTCACCTGCTCTCTGCCTATGGCTGGTGTCTACACTCACACTCGTCATACTCAACACACTAGCCTTTCCATGCCACCACCCTTACCCTCTCCACTATCTGCGGTTGCAGGGGACTGGGCATGTGTGGGCATACTGAGTGTGGGGACATGGTGGGTGAAAGTGGGATGCAGAACAATGGCACGGGTCCAAGCACTGATGACACGCCACCTGTGCCTCACTATGACCACCATCATCATCACGGGAGTCCTCTAAGACAGTGACATCAGGTTTTGTGGGGGAGGGACACAAACCCCTGTGTTCACTTGTGAGGGGAACACAACATATGTAAAGTAATACCCTGCAGTATTATGTTTGCTGAGATACACACACACACACACACACACACACACACACACACACACACACACACACACACACACACACACACACACACATGCACACGCACACACACACACACCGGGTACAGTCTGGCACAGCTGTGACACCTATGGGCCTTTCAGGACAGACCTTACTGTATTTCTGCCTGCTGCAATCCATCTCTATCACTGCTACTGTATGGCCCACAACAAAGGGTGACAAATCCTACTGTGTGAAGGGCCTAGTAGCAGAATGGTAATTGTGGCCAAACCAATGCTATTGGAGTGAGCTATACAATGTCAACAAGTGCATATGGATGTACTGTTAGAGCTGACTTACTGCTATGCAGTCCCACACACACTGACAAGGTGTAACGATATGTGATGATAACTGATGAAGGGACAGGACTATACACTATCACTGCAGTACATACACAGTTCAGACTCACAGGGATTCATTTCAGACAGCATTGCAGGACAGTCTGCAACACATACAGGACACATGTAAAGTATTAGGTGTATAGCCTCATAAGATGATACCAGACTATTGGCCCTGATGCCCTCATAAGCCTGGCCCAGACTGTCACTTATGCCACGCTCTGCTAGACATGGGAAGGGAGTGTATTTTACAGACAGTTGATTGTGTGGGACACCACACTATCTCACCAGCAAGTACTATACATGTGACAGACCAGGTGAATATCTTGCGTGCATGATGCGTGAGTGCAGTTTGTCTTACAGATATGCAGAAATGACATCAAGGCTGGTTTGGTCACGGCCTTGTATGCCAGACTCAGGTCACCTATGATCAGTCTGTATGAGACTGAGTACAGGGACAGGTCTTTCAGCTTACATGTAAAGGATGGGTGTTGCAGACCCTAGAATTGCCTGGTCAGGAACATCTGTGGTCTCTGCAACTGCTGCATTTACTTGGTAAGGTACAGGGCAAAGGAGCCATTGTACTTGATAATGCGTCTGATAAGGGTGAAATACAGGGATGTTGTGGCCTCCCGGTTCCTGGATGATATACTTGTATTTCTGAGGTGGGCCATGCAGATAGCCTTCCGTACAATGGTGCTCACATGGTGAGAAACTGTCAGGTTGCTACCGACCTTGGTGCACAAGTTGCCTCACACCTGATTGCATGCTCAGTACATTATTACTGTCATACTTAGTGTGGATGACATCTGCCACAGCAGGGAGAATGATGCCTCTCCTGGCATTAAATTTGCAGTAATGCTTCTTGGACCAGTCATTAATTGGGTGAGTGCCCTTGGGAGATGCTCACATCAGTAGGGGAATGTAAGACAGTTGCCAGCTTGCAAGCATCTGTCCAGCTGGTCAGCCACAGACCACTGCTTTTGTCCTGTAACTCAGATACGTATATCTCAAACAGTAGAGGCCCTCAGACCAATCCTTGGGGTACACCGCTTTGGAAGAATCTACTACTAGAGGTGAGTTCCACTACTTTGACCAAGTGGGTACTATAATTGGGACAGTTAGCTACCCATCTGTTAACATACAGGTTGGTGCCCAGCTGTGTAGGCATATGTATCCTGGCTGCCTGGGGATTATTGTGAGAGAATTGGGCTAGGTGAAGTTAGGCATTGTTCACCATATTCCCCCTGTCCTTGTGTTTGTTGACCACTTCAGAGAGGTTGACCAGGTTTAACAGGCCTGATCTCCCTTTGACAATAATATACTGTGTGGGCTCAGGCATTTCAATGTTGCCAATGTCCCTGTTCATAATGTCCTTGATATTGCCTTCCATGCCCTTGCAGAGCAGGCTAGTTAGGCTGATGTGCATATGATTGGCTGTGTCGGGGAATTGCTCTGTCTTTGTGTATACAAATGACAGTGGCTGTCCTCTCTGCAGACGGGATGACACTGGTGCTCAGGCTGTGGTTGACTACAGTGCGGAATGGATCTGAGACCCCATGCCTGTGTTCATGAAGGATGCAGTCAGAGATGGTTTCAGGCCTATGGAGATCTCTGTGTGTTGCCTTTGAGAGGGCATTACGGACCTGCTTCCTGATGAAGAGAGGAGCAGGGCAGGTGCTGTGCATGCACATGTGTACCAATGGGGGGCCAGGGGGGGGTGATGTTTATACTTCACCTGTCTGCAGCCGGTTGCCTATATCTATGCCATATGCATATGTGATGTTATTGACCACCATTACAGAGCAGACTTGTTTGTTGCCTCTGGAATTGCAGACACATGTGGAAGGCCTAGTGATTGGCCTTGGTGGATGTTTTCAATTTGCAGTCAAAGGTAGCCTTAGGGTAAATGACCTGTGAACTTATTTGCTTGTCAGACCAAGTTGACATTGCTTCCAGTGAGGCACCTGTTCCTTCTAGGCCTGTCCAGCAATTATTTCCACCTATTATGGTATTTGTGTATTGCTGATGTCCACCACAGGTATTTACCCTACCTTGAGGGAGATGATGTTGTTCTGTCATGTATTATTGAGTCCATACAGCTATGTAGGTGCCCAAATAGTATTGTGGTGTTGGCCTGGACACTGCTGCTAGTTCCAACAAAAGGGACATTGGCTGTACAGCTACTTCATACCTGCTCTGAGGGGATGTATAGTCATTTGTGTACAGTTAATTCTAGTTGACACTGTAAAGGGGGGGGGGGCAGGGGAGATGGTGACCTGAACAGTGATGGCTATGTGGTCAGATATTACCAATAAGGATGGCACTGTAGGAGTACTACAGTGACTACTCATGTTGGTTAGGACCAGGTACAGGATATTTCCACCTGCCAAAGGAGTGTTGATTGGCTGATCCACTGCATTGCCATTGACAAAGCCAAGGAATCTATGTGCATTCATGTTCAGGTGGCATAGGTCATGCACACCATTGTTGGGTATTTGAAGTCACCCAGGAGCAGGGTAGATGATTGAATCCTGACAGACTCCAGCAGGTCCCAATAGGTGTGGTGGGTGTCCATAGTCATGGTTGGAGGCTTGAAACTAGCTATGATTTGACTAGGTGTTTTGTCAACTGTTAACTGCACTCAGGATGTCTCCCATGCATCATACTGTTTGGCCAGCCTGGAGGTGTGTATGTGTATGCTAATGTTCAACACTCCACCTCCTGTGGCTTTGCAGGCCTCCATTTGGGGTTTAAATATATGATGGGATGAGTGACCTGACAAGGTTGGTGTGGTGTCCACAGCTACAAAGCAGGTGTCAATGATTGCACAAATGTCGGCATTGTACAGGACAAGGTACACCTGCATTGATGTGGGTTTCATGGTAAGACACCTAGCTCCAGTTAGAGCAAGACATCTGCACAAAGGCACACATCAGTGGTGGGCAAAGACCAGTAGATAGTGTCTCTTTATGAAGCTAGCTGAAACACACTTAATTGCCAGGAAAGACGGTGTCGCATTCACAGGTCTACTCTGCAGGATATGACATCTGACAATCAAATGTATGCTAATATGTTATGACTTCAGTCTTTAATGGGTTGCCAGTGATGTGCCAAACAATACACAACTATATGAGGCATTGTCTACAAATATGAGGCAAACATGTGGTCAGTCTGCAAAACTCTAGGCAGTTGTCAGGTATGGGCTCTGTAGGTCACAAACAGTTCAACACACACATCTGCATCTGTTGTGTAGTATGCACATACCTTGTATATGTCTCTTACATTTGTAAGATAAGCATATGTATCAGAGTAGCATTCACTGGTGACATATGAATAGTTACAACATCCCAGGTAGCTGGCCTAGCAGTGACACATTCAGTATTGGACAACAGACACTCTAGTAGTAGTCATACATGAGCTGACCTTTGCTTGGGTGACTCAGGGGCCAGAGATGTGCTCCATGCCAATGCAGACAGGGCAAGTGAGAATGGCCATAGGTGCCAGACAGCAGCATGTGAGTCGGGCAAATCATGCTGTGGCCTAGTGTTTAATGCCCCATTTGACATTATTGCATCCCTCCTTCTGCATTCCATTACAGGCTTACATGACTGACATACCTGTTATAGTGTTGAAGAGTTTCCTCACAACAATGCAAATGGTTAGGTTTGTGTAGTAGCAGTCTGTCTTTGTGTAGATGGGTTGTGACCTGTGTTGCATAAGCAACAGCTTGCCTTTTGTAGGTACTGCTCCTGAGCAGGTGTTGGCCTGTCAACCAATTGATGTCTCCCACTTCCTACCTGCATCCAGAGCAGCTGTGTTGTCTTTCCATTAGCCAATGCCATAGCAACACAGTGCTATAATTACATACTTTATGTAGGCTTTGCCCCTTTTCCTTGCCTGTGTGGAGAACATTATGGAGGTGTGGGGGCTACAGCTTCAAAGACAGTAGGCGAGAATACCTTTCAGGACAGGACATGTGGAGACAGCCCAACAGCATGGGGACAAAGCTCAAGAACTGGGTACAGATTGTAAGCAAGTAGTGCTGTTATACGCATAGAGGGTTACTAGATTAACAGGGTTTATCTGGACGTGCAGTTTCTGCATGACTTGATGTCTGACAGTGCTATGTCTCTGACATACCTCTCAACTGTCCTGATGTCCACAGACTGTCCAGAGGTTTGCTTGTTGTGTTTGGTCTGTTCCTCAGACAATGTCTGGTTTTGTGAAATCAGTAGGATAATGTGAGGATTGTAGTCAGTAGATGTTGACATCCATTGGTGTTTCAGACATCATATCCTTCAGGGATGTTATGTTACAACAAAGCCTGTAACACCAGCAACTGTTTCAGTTTCTAACACCATTTTGTGAGATATGTCCTTCTTTCTGTCCCCCTATCCCCAAGTATGTCATGCTTTGTCCAGATGTCTTGCAGTAAGTGGTTCAGAGGTATGATATATCATTATTTAGTGACTGCACTTCAGGTATCATCCCAGTGACTTAGCAGACTCCTGGAGGTGGTATGCAGCACTGGCCATGAATATGATCCAACACCCTGGACATTCCGTGGAAATCTGTACATATGAGAGTTATGTATGCCTGGCCATTGTTAACAGACTGATAAGATTGTGTAGCAGTGTTGTGTGTAAATGTCTGTTGGGCTGAGTAGGGAGAGTAGCAGATGTGTCATAGATCCTTTTTCTATCTGACTGTGTATGCTGCTATGGTTGCAGGTGGTCTATCAGGTGTATATGTTTGTAGGGGCAGACTGAGAAATGTCCTGTAACACCTCAGGATTCCCAGTAGAGTGTGAATCGGGCCAGTATATGTTGGTGTACTGTATGACTGGCAATCAGGATACGTTTGTTCAAACAGTTGTTCTACTGAGGAGTTCATTTGGGGTACTGGTATGTTGCTGTGACTGTGATGCAAGTGGTTGTGGGTGGATATTTTTGCACCAATATCTGCTTTTCCCTAAAGTTTCATCCCTGTAGTGCATGATATATTTGGTTAATATACATATGGGTAATTCCCCAGAGCTGATTTGGGGTAGTGTCATGTTGGTCTTACTGCAATTCAGAAGGTGCTGGGTGTCATGCCTGGCAGCTGTCACTGGTTTTTCTATTCAATTGCATGACTGCGATCATACCTCTCTGCTGTCCAGATGTCTAGACACTGTCCAGATGCGTGGCTCATATGTTTGGTCTGTTCCCCATAACAGTTGTGGGTTTCTGACAAATCAATGGAATGATGTGAGCATTGACATCAGTAAATAATGACATTCATTTGTTTTTCAGACCTGGAATCTATCTGGAATTATATGTTAAAGCAAACCATGCCACTTTAGCAGACTTCTACATGTATCACAGACATATTTCAAACATGTCACTATTGTTTGCCCTTTATCTCCCCACTTTGTCGGGCTTTTTGCAGATGTCTTGCAGTAAGAGGCGGGTTATCTAGATATATATATATATAGATATATATTTATATTTATATATATATATATATATATATATATATATATATATATATACATACATATATATATGGGTCTAGGACTGTCTACCGAAAGACTGTTTCACCGAAAGTGAAATGGGCTGTCACAGTTTCGCAAATGCACTTTTTAATGAAAAAAGTGCTTTTGTGAAACTTTTGTAAAAGTACAGGGAATTGGGGGAAATGGTAGTGGGTGAGATCAGACTACAGTGGGGATAAGGGAATATTCCCTTTTCCCCACTGTAGTGCAATCTCGGAGTGAGAATATAAAAGTAGGGGGGTGTGGGGGGTGCGGGGGGGGCAAAGCCCCCCTGCGTAAACACGGTGTGTGTTTTTTTTGTTTTTGTGTATGTGTGTGTGTGTTTTACCTTCCATTTACCGAAACAGCTTTTTCGGTGAAAGCAGTTTCGGTAAACTGTGTTCGGTAGTTTTGGACAGTTGGTCTTTCGATCAACTGTCCTAGATCCATATATATATATATATATATATATATATATATATATATTTATATATATATATATTTATATATATATATATATATATATATATATATATATATATCTGTATATATATATATATATATATATATATATATATATATATATATACATATACATATATATGTATATATATATATATATACATATATATATATATATATATATATATATATATATATATATATATATATATATATATTTTTTATTTATTTTACATTTGTTGACCGGGCTAGTCTAGCTGGATATATGTCCATTTTCAGTAGAGGCCCGGGGAGAAAAGCTCCACAAAAAGACAGTAGATACAGCACTTGTTATACAAAAGGAAATATTTACAAATGTGCAGTTGTATATAATGAAATTCTTAAACAAAATAAAGAAGTACAAATTGGTGTTTTTTTTTTTTTTCCACTCTCAGTAAAATTGATCATTAGAGAATAGAATAACAAAGGAACTGTAGAAAGCAAGTGAAGATTAGAAGGTCAAGGAAATGGTAGTGGAGAGAAAAAAAAGTTTAGTCAGGGTTAGTACAAGGGCAGAGCCATAGGGAATTAAGCAAAGTTTTAAGATGCTTCTTGAAAGTATTTAAAGAGGTAATTGTGGTAATTTCACTTGGAAGCTTGTTCCGGGCAGGTGCAATACAGTTGGCGAACAAACTGTTCCCAGCTTTGTTGTTGGATTTATAGGAGTCTGCTAGAAGCTTGGTGGCAGAGTGTAAGTAAGAGATGTTTTTATAAGGAGTAATAAGAGAGCTAAGTATAGTAGTATTAGCAGGCTGATAGAAGATTTTGTGGGTGATGGTTAGTTGCTGTAGTAGAATTTGATTATGAAGTTCTAGCCAGCCTAATTGTTTAAGATTAGAGCAATGATGGGTACGAAAAGGGGCTCCTGTTGCAAATCTGGCTATATTGTTATATGCTGTTGCGAGTTTATTGAAATTAGATTTAGATAAGTTTGTAGAAATCGGTGAGGCGTAAAGAAGGGTAGAGAGCAGGTGTGTTTGTGCTAAAGTACTTCTGGCTAAGGTTGTAAGGTAGGGTTTAAGCCTATAGAGAGATCCAAGTTTCCTATTGACTGACTTGATGGTTAAGTTAATATGGGAATCAAAGTTGAGATTGTGGTCTATTGTGACACCAAGAAGTTTAGTGGTGGGGTCAGGGGATATTATAGTGCCATTGTTATAAGTAATATTGAAGGTAAAAGAAGAAGACTTTTGTGTAGGTGTGAAGAGTAATAATTTAGTCTTTTTGGGATTCAGTAATAGGTAATATTGGTGGAACCAGTTTTCAACTGCTGGGAAGACTTTTTGTGTAGTAGCCTGAAGCTCAGTTGGGGAGGGAGCTGAACATATCAGTGTAGAATCGTCTGCATATTGTATACAGATGGATTGTGGAATGGACTTATTTAGGTTGTTAATAAAAATAGAAAAGAGGAGAGGTCCCAGTACTGAGCCTTGTGGTACTCCTATTGTGATAGGAAGAAGAGATGATAAGTGATTTTCCCATAGTACTGCTTGTTGTCGATTGTCTAAGTAGGAATTAAATGACTGGATAGCCTGAGAGTCTAAATTGAAGGATTTAAGGATATTTAGTAAGAGAGGATGGTTGACCATATCAAAGGCCTTAGAGAGGTCTAAGAAAAGAGCTGAGGAAAGTAGGTTATTATTCCGATTTTTATTAATATTGTCAGAGAATGACAAGAGAGCAGTGGTGGTACTGTGATGAGGTCTAAAACCATGTTGGCAATCTGCTAGGAGATTGTTTCGGAGGAGATGGTCAGGTAATTGCCTATGAACACGTCTTTCCATGATTTTAGCTAGTGGAGAAAGTAAAGCTGTGGGACGGAAGTTTGAGAGCTCGTTAGAGTTGCCACCCTTGTGAAGTGGAATGATATGAGAGACCTTCCAGAGAGTAGGAATAGTACCTTCAGTGATGGTTCGGTTAATTAAAATGGAGATAGGAAAGGCAAGTGCTTTGGCTCCTATTTGTAGGTACTCGGTTGGGATAAGGTCAGCTGAGGGGGTACAAGGTTTAAGCTTTGTAAGTAAGGTATAGATGAGATCTGTTGAGACAGGTTGCAGTTTGAAAGAGGGGGGGGTTCATTTTTTAGGGAGAGAGGTACTTGAGTGGACTGAGGAGATAAGGTTGATGCCAGGGTAGTGACAGTGTCTGAGAAAAATGAGTTGAAAGTGTCAGCAATTTGCTTGGGTGTAGTTTGAGTGAGGTTAGAAGGAGTGGGTGTTTTGGAATTGCCTGAGTGTAGAAGTTTGTTGATACCGGCCCAGAATTTCTGAGGATTTTGACGCTGTGTATATTGGAATTTCCAGTAGTAATTTTTTTTATCTTGGAATATTAGTTTCTTTGTTTCGTTTCTAAGTTGTTTAAAGATCAGGTGGTCATCTAGGTTTTTGGTAGATCGCCATTTGTCCCAAGTCCTATTTCTAAGTAGCATTTTTTGTTTGGTTTCTTTAGATAGCCAAGGAGCAATCTTTGCTTTGGTTTTTATTAATCTTGTGGAGGCATGGTGGTTGAGAATTTGGAGGAATTTGTTGTTAAAGTATAAAACAGCCTCATCAAAAGGTAAGTATTTTAGGGGAGACCAATTGCAAGCTTTGAGTTCTAGTTGGAAGTTGGCTTGCTTGAAATTAGTTTTGCTCCTGGTATATATATATATATATATATATATATATATATATATATATATATATATATATATATATATATATATATATATAGGGTCTATATTATAACAGAAAATGCTTAAAAAAGCAAATGCTGTATAATCGACCCCCACCCCCAAAAAAAATGAAAAAGCAAAATTCCGAACAAATGGAACAGAGATTTTTTTTCCCCCAAGGCAAAAAATCGCTGGTCCGCAAAAAAAAAAAAAAAAAAAAAAACACAAAATAAAGTGTGGGGCTTCACCCCCCCCCTACCTATATATACCAACTCTGAGATCACACCACAGTGGAGGAAACGGCTAAGTCCCAAAAATGGTCCAGTGATTTTTTTTTTTCCCTGTGAAGCAAATCACTGCTCTCTGTCTTTGGGATTTTGCTGTTTCGACAAAACAGCATTCGCTATAGCAAGCAATCGCTTACTTAAAAGGGAACATATATATATATATATATATATATATATATATATATATATATATATATATATATATATATATATATATATATATATATATATATATATATATATATATATATATATATATCGGCTGGAGTGCCTTCTGTGTGGAGTCTGCATGTCCTCCCCGCAGTTGAGTTGCCTCTAAAAGACATGTGTGAATGGCCGTGCCTTCGCTGAAGGTTGGGCATCGGGCTGGCAACTCGGCACCATAAAAATCTACTGCCAATCTTTAGTGGACCGGAGTGCCGCTGTGGTGACCCCTAATCAGGAAATGCCGAACAGGCAAACATATATGTATATAAGAGTACTATGGATATATATTTTTCTCTCATGTTAATATGTTTGTTAAAACATTGCAAATTCCTACAGCTCAGATGGTGTAGAAGTATGTTGCTGTGATTGCAATGAACAGGGTCATGCTTCCAGACTTGGAAGTGATGACATTTTTCATTAATGTTAACTGACCAGAATGCATGATATGTTAGTAAAAGCATTACAGATTCCCACTGCTCAGATAGTGTAGTGGTACATTGCTGTGATTGTAGTGCGTAGTATCCCAGGTTTGAAATTTGGCAGGGCTGATTATTTTGTTGCTGGGCAGAGCAAGGGCTGATGGAGACAGAGTGATTAAGGCACTTTTAAGCAGTTGTAAGCGGTAAGTGGGTATGCACAGTTTTGCCCAGAGTTTAGTGATGCTAATAGATGGTTAAGCCCTCTTAGCTTCACTTAGCACTGCTTACTCCCGCTTACACCTGCGCTAATTTTAATTAAAGAAATTAAAAAAGGGTGATAGGAAAGTGGTGAAATGGGGGCAAGCAGGGGGTAAAACATTAGGAAAACCAGCTAGGGATGTACAGGACAGGTGTAATAAAGGACCATAGCTCTACATTTATTCTGCAGCAATAACTGTGGATAATGTGAGAATTTTGAATTTACAGTCTCAGACCCCACAGGGAGGGCTGTTGGCAACAGACATTTGGAGAATAATTTATGGGTAGATTGATTATTTTCACTGTACATGGGGGAAAAATGTAGAGCTATGTATGGGGCAATTATTTTTTTGCAGGACAGATACCCTTTTTTTTAGGTGGGAGTGAGATGTTGGGGAAGGGCTGTGAGTATGTCTGGGGAGGTAGGTTGGGTAGGATAGGTAGCATTTGCAGACAGACAAGAACACAAGACGGCAGACAGGGGTGGTATATGACACATGAGGGAGGGTAAACACCTTGGATGGGGAGAGTGGTTGGAAATCAGAGGCCCATGAGCCCCAAAATGGATACAGTGGGAATGAGGTTCCCACCCATGGGCAGTAACCACTGCACCTTCACGGGCCTGTAGGTGGCTGTGCTGGGGGCTAGACAAGAGGGGCAGCCTGTCTCTCCAGGCATGCCAAGCAGCCCTCCATCTGGTGCAGCTGCCCACCCAACTCTAAGTGGATGATGCTGTGTGCCATACCCAGGAACTGTTGGTGGGTGACAGGCTCCTCTCTGCACCCGCTTCAAGGAGGGGGGTACCCCGTCCCCTGAGGCAGTTCCACCTGAAGATGGTGCAGGACCAGCAGAGGAGGGTGTTCCAGGTTGGGTCCTAGATGTGCTTGGGCCCGGTGCCACGGCCAGGTGGGATGGGACAGGCAGATCCGTCAGGATTGGTCTTCCCAAATGTGATATGGTGTTGTGGTTTGCCAGGATATATTGGTTAGTCATAAACAACACATTTCAAAATTATTTATAACAGCATGTATGGGTGTTCCCATTAACTGAAACCAACAGATTTGAAACAGTTGCATAGCAAACAGAACACATACATAAATGGAACAACAGTAAACATTTTAACAGTGTGCAAGTTGCATTGATGGCAACAGGCCACCAGTAATGGTATTTGAACAAGGTATGTTAATATGCAACCAATGAAATATATGAACAATAGTAGAACACATGTCTCAACAATAGTTTTTGAGAACAACATTCTCGTAGTATATGAATAATTATTTTAGATGCAGATGATGAGTGGGTGTAGAGAATAGAAAGTCCATTAACAACTGTGTTGGCTTCTATTTTTCACAACAGTACTACTCAATACTATACATGTCTTCCCTAACTTTACATCTACCTACAGCCCATAGTTTCTGTGGCATGCCTTCTAGCTTAAAAGAGAGACTTTGGAGTGATTGAGTATCAGTTTTCTGTATTTTCTTGCTGTACTTAACTGTTTTCCGCCTAAACACTGATTTTCCAGCACTTATTGTGATTTAAAAGCTTGTTTGTTTCACATATTGTATTTATTTGACTGCCTGCACTTTTAAAAAGTTGTTTTTTGTTTAAATAAATTGTTTAAGTGTTGTAGGCTACACACTAAAGTGTGATAGCCTTTTCGGATTGCTTGTAGTCGTTTAAAGCTGTTTTAAGTGTACTTTTTACTGTTTTTGCCTTATCTTTTAAAAAAAAATGTTCTTGTTTCCTGCCTTTCTAAACTAGTATAGTCCAATTTTCAGGCTAGTGCTGCATTCAGGCCTGTGTTACAAGTTTCTGAGTAGCCCATACCTTACTTGGATAGAGAGAAGTTTCTCTGTTCACCTTTGAGAGAGGGGAACTTTGAGCAAACATCTGTCCCTGGAGAAGTGGTTCCAGCCCAGAAGTTAGCAGTTTAAAAAACGCGTTTGCACAGTTTTGTGTGCTGGGCAGCACCGGTTAGCTAGGCTCCACTAAGTCTCATCTTCAGTTTTTCACTTGAAACTAGCCTAACTTTCAACCTGAGCACTCAAAAAGCATCCTACAGTCCAGCACTTGCTCAGACCTAATAGCAAGCACTAATATACCCCGACACTTGATTGCCCAGCTGGGCAAGGCTCTTTATCCACCCCTCACCAACCAAGTAACTAAGCAGCTCACCCTACTATTCAGGCATGACCAAAGGGCAACTTCAGGTGTACTTTCCAGTCCAGCTGGTGAACGTGGGTATCCTGAGGCAATGTTACAACTGCCTCATGTACACAGACAGTCCTTTCCTCCTACCACAAAACACTAACATATGTGAGAGATGCAATTATACAGCCAAAATGGAGGCTAATGTCTCTCCACCCAAAACTGGAACAGACAGTCATGAGAAGAAGGTTAACACTTGCACCACACCTCCAGCCTCACATAGACCTACTAAACCAGCACTGGCAAAAAATACACATAAATACACAAAATCATACTCAGATGTTCTAAATAAAAAACAGCAAAAGCATCAGAGAGCTCCAAAGCAGACACCCAAAAAACCTGCACCTCCCATCACAAACCAGACACCACATAAAACACAAAATCAATGTGCCGCACAATCACAGCCCTTAAGGTGAAATAACATACCTAACACACTAGCAATAGGTGACTTTATAGTCAGGCACACTGACACCCCAATCACTAGGCTGGACAAGGAGAAGGTTACTGTTAGCTGCCTGTCGGGAGCCAGAATCCGTCACATAACACAAGCACTCAGGTCACTCCAGAACAAGTACAGATATCACTCTGTCATTGTTCATGTTGGTGTGAATGACCTGAGACGTACCTCCCTGGACTACATGAAAAGAGACATGGAAGAGCTCTCCGATCATGTAGCCCAGGTGAGTATGACTCTGACCCTGAGTAGCATCCTGCCCTCACCAAGAATGATACCTCAGTATAAAGAAAAAATGATCAATTTCAACAATTGGCTAAGCTTCTGGTGTCATTCAAAGGGGATCCAGTGTCTGTCAGCCTGGAAGGACATGCTCGACAAGCCGCGTTGCTTTGCAACAGACAGCTTGCACCTGTCACCACTTGGCTTTCGAGTACTGGCCAAGGCTCTTGCTGTCCACATAATGCCTTTTTTAGGCAAGGCTCAAACTTCAAACCCACCTCTGTAAACAGCACAAGTAAAAAAATGAGGGTTATGCTACTCAATGCCAGGAGTTTAAATCTCAAAATGCATGCGCTCAAAGCACTCCTAAGTATGGAGAACATCGACATCTGTGCAGTAACTGAAACCTGGTTCAAGGCTCCAGAGAGCACTCCAGCACTACCGGGCTACAACTCATACCACACATTTCAGCCACAGAACATGAACCGAAACACAAAAGGAGGGGGTGTATCCATATTCATCAAGGATAACCACACCTCCAGGTTAGTGGCACAGCATGATTCCTCTGAGATCATCCATGTGCAAATAAAATCGGGCAAATCTGCCATGCAAATTGTGGCCTGCTTCAGATCACCCTCCATGACCCAGGACCACCACTCCGCCTTTCTGGAGACACTGGAAAACAGGAAGGTCCTACAGAACACCATGATATTGGGTGATTTCAATTACCCTTCCATTAACTGGGAAAACTACTTGAGTACAAACTCCCAGGCTCAGTGCTTCCTGGAATTTATCAACTCAAATGCCTTGGATCAGCTGGTAAACTCTCCTTCCAGAGGCCACAACATATTGGATCTGGTCATCACCAATATGGGCGACAGGTGTTCCACACCGGAGGTCAACCCATCACTGGTTAGATCAGACCATAAACTAATCACTCTGGATGACCACCCCCAACCACCACCCCCAACCAAGGAAACCACAGTGAAAAACTTTTATAAAGAAAATTTCACCTTACTTAAGGCAGAGATGGTAAGTTTCACAGCCCCCAAGCTAAAGGATAACACTGGCCAAGATGCATAATCCTTTACAATTGCACTCTATGAGCACCTACAAGGATGCATGGATCATGCCATTTGTAACAAAACCAAGACTCACTCCCCTAAGAGAAGGAAACCAGTCTGGTGGACCCCTGCCATAAACAGGTTATACAACAAAAGGAGGAAACTAGTTTAGAAAAAAAGCAAATCCCAAGAAGGAAAGACATCCCTGATCAGTATCAGTAAGAAACTAAGGTCCCTCATAAAATCATCCAAGACTAACTTCAAAAGAAAAATAGCCAAGGATTTGAAAGATAACCACAAAGCCTTCTTTAGCTATGTCAATAATCTAAGTGGCAACTCGCAGATATGCTCTAAGCTAGTGCAAAATAGCACAAAGTATACTGAAATTACTGATTTTGCCAACATCCTGGCAGATAGATTCAGTGCAAACTTCACCTCCCTCTCACCTTCAAAAGGGCCCACAACAATACTGGAAAAGTGTAGTGTCCCAGAAATCACAGAAGCACAGGTGAAAACAGCCCTTTCAAAAGCCAAAAACACAGCATCAATGGGGCCAGATGGTGTCACAGGCTGCGTCTTGCATGAACTACAGAACGAACTAACCCCCCACCTAAACACGCTGTTCAACCTCAGCTTTTCCACAGGCTATGTGCCCATAGAATGGCGCACAGCAATGGTTATTCTGCTCCACAAAAGAGGGGCCACAACTGGCCCTGGTAACTATTGTCTATAAACCTGACTAGCCTGGTTTGCAAGGCTATGGAGCGCATCATCATGGAACTCATTAACAAAGACATTGGGAACCTCCAAACACTTGACCCGACCCAGTTCAGCTTTATTAAGGGCAGATCGTGCCTACTAAACCTGATTGACTTCTTCGAGACAGTCACCAAGGCCATAGACGAAGGCAAGGTGGTTCACAAAGCCTACCTTGATCTCGCCAAGGTGTTCAACACCATTCCTCACTCGGGTATTATAGAAAAACTCTCCAGCCTGAACATAAACCCCTATATCACAAGATGGGTTGCCAACTGGCTTACAGACAAAACTCACACGGTAAGAACAGCGGGCTCCAGGTCCTACTCTAAACCAGTCACAAGTGGTGTCCTGCAAGGCTCGGTCCTGGGACCATTACTGTTCGGCATATACTTCTCAGAAGTACAGGCAAACACAGGAGGACTAGGGCTAACCAAGTTCGCCAATGACTGCAAACTGGGAGCCATAATTGACTCTCTGGCTGACATGGACATCCTTCAAAAAAGCCTTAATGAGACAGACACCTGGTGTCAAAGTCATGGCCTCAAGATAAATGCCAAAAAATGCATAGTAATCCCATTTTGGGAAAAACAAAACACCCACAAATTACCACATAGCTGGCAGACCCTTAATACAGAAGAGGTAATAAGAGATCTGGGGACCCGGGTAGATAGTAATCTCTCCTTTGACAATCATATTGCCAAAGTAGTTAGGAAATCCTTCTATGTGGCCCAGCTAATTACTAAAGGGTTCAAATCTAGAAATAAAGAGGTTATAGTGCCACTCTACTCGTCACTCATCAGACCCATCATAGAGTACAATGCCCCATTTGGGATGTACCTCACAAGACACTTCCAACAGCTGGAAAGACCACAAACTACCTCACCAAGAGGATTACTGGCCTCAAACATATGTTCTATGCAGCCCAACTGAAAAAACTCCAGCTGTACTCAGTGGCATATCGTTTACTCAGAGGTGATCTCTGCCTGACTTACAAAGCCATGTCCAACTCAGAATTGATGGACATGCTCCACCTAAAGAAATCCAAGTCACTGCGAGCCACACACTCTAGTGAGATAAACCTCACCACAACAATAAATAGAACATGCTGGAGGGATAGATTCCTGTCACAGAGACTCCCCATGCTTTGGAACAAAATTCCTAACTACACTAGGCAGAGACCTCATTAACACTCTTCAAGAGAAACCTTGATGAGTGGATGGGTAACAGAAAATACACCCCTGGGATCACTTCATTGGATCTGCTTGACAGAGGCTCAGTTAATTAATCAATGGGGCGGCGAAAGCTGACACACTCTGACTAGGCTTATAAATGCCCTCGGGCAGATAGCCTAGTACCTACCTATGAACCTATGAACATGCATACCTGTTAGATTGTCTTCCTGTAATGGTATGGCACAGACTGGCTACACTGTGGCTACTTTAGTGGAGGGGGCTTATACATGTCAGGGTTACATACTTGACATAGAAGGGATACCCTGAAATGATCTTGTATGAGTCTACTACTAGCATAGTTCACCTGGATTCCTATCTGTGTCCAAGGTGATTAGTGGCAGTGACCACTAGCCATGACAGTGTGAGACTTGAGAGATGTATTGGGAAGAGGGCATGGTGTATGTACCTATCTTGCTGATATTTGCAAGCATATGGGGTTGGACACTGGAACAGTTGTACATGGTGTATTAGTATACACGTCATACAGATACTACACACATTTATTTACCTGTAGGACCTGTGGAGGAATATCTGTTAACACCTTCTGAATGTTTCTACAAATATTCAGGTGCATTAGTATACCCTTTATACAGCTACTGCACAGATTTCTTTACCTGTGAGACCTGTGGGGAAAATATTTATTAACACTTTCTGACTGTTTCTACACATATTCAGGTGTATTAGTATACCCTTCCTACAGCTACTACATGCATTTCTTTACATGTGAGAGCTGTGGGGAAAATATCTGATAACACTTTCTGACTGTTTCTACAAATATTCAGGGCTTCTACTCTGTATATATGCACACATCCCTGTACCACTCACTGGATTCGAACCATGTCTGGGTGTGCTAAAATGAACAACAATGCTGTTTTCCATCACACTACGCTACTTGGGAACTGTTGTTTTTTGCTTGACTGATTTCTGACTAATACCCTCTTGGTTGGACAGTCTGATCTTGTAATCCTGGGATTCATGCATGGCTAATAGTTATTGTACTGTGTATTACTCCTTTGAAATAGTACAATCTGTAAAGCAAAGATTAATACAAGACTGCAATGCATACTAGCTGTTTCCCAGAACAGCCTGAGTTATTTCATGCTGTCAATGCCATATTTGCTGTTAATAACCTGTACACATTCTATTTCTGCAGCAACATACCAGAGTAAACACAACAGTTTGTTGTATATTTTTATTACAGTGAAATGACACTTTTATTAATGGACATCCTGCGGATATGTTTTAGTGTGACAAATGTGTTTTAGTCATTAGACACAATACACAATATACCTACTGGCAGTAAACAATGTACTCCTTCTACTTTATGACACTATATACTGCAAGATAGAGCTGTGCTCACCAGCTTGTCTGCACATCCTTGTCAGTCTGTCAGCATGGGCCTCGATGTTCATAGCCCTCACTTCTGTAACTGTACGGGTGAAAAACAAACATCATGCATACCTGTCTATCACATACTCAGGCTAGGATTTGGTACAGCTCTACCTGGGATACTTACAAACTCCTGGAGCATGCCAGTCCCAGTTATCTCCTCCAGCCTACGCTTTAGGTCGGCATAATGATGCCTTACCTGCTCACCAGTTTGGGGGATTCCAGTGGCACTGGTGAGGTTGCATGCCAGATGGTCCCAGGCCTCCACTTTGTACTGAGAGCACTGGTACTGGCCCTGCAGCAGTCTGTCATCATGGTGTTCTACGAGGAGTCCAGCATTACCCTGGACTCCAGGATACCCCAGCGATGTGCCCAAAAGTGCATTCCCTCTCCAATGCCAGACATGTTCCTGAAGAGATCAGACTAAACAGGTTATGGTTGTATTTCGTCCTGCATGGTTTAAATAAGGCCATATTCCTGCCCTCTGCTGTCACTGGACCATTTTGAAAAAGCTGAGCACAACTTAACAATGCACAAACCCGTTAAGCTGGGTTGAACAGTGTTTATAGAGGTAATTGCTGAGCATTGCTTAATGTGCACACCCGCTTAGCTATGCTTAAACATACCTTAGAATGGAAAAAAATAATATAAATTCATAAACCCAATTTACTTACATGTATCTGTACTCCTTGTCAGATACAGTAAGGGAAATTTTAAAAGGACACATAGAAACAGGTTTTAATTATTGGCCTTACAAAGTTAAGAAGTGTGACTGTGGTTTTCAAGTAAATCACTGGCAAATCACTCGGGGTTTAACTCAGAACCTACTGACAGACATTTGGATTTCAGACTTCATACCTTTAAGGAAATCAGTGCTACTGTAAACCTTTTATTCTATCAACTTTCTGGGTTTGTCAGTGCAATATTTAAAAACTGCCCCTATTTTTGTGCCTTTGTCCCCCCCATTATTTATGGCTTTGTACAGCTTTCTTGCTCTAGGAAGTTAATAAGTATGTGAGGCAGACATCTGTGCATTCTGCAGCAACCTGTACAGTTCACAGCAATGGCCATACGGCACTTTCAGATGGCAGATATTTGTGTTTTAGTTTTCATATCCTGTGGGAAGTCCGTGCTACTGCAAACCTTTTAGTCTATTGGTTTCCTGAGTTTGTCAGTGCAATATTTAGAAGGTGTCCCTATTTTTAACCCCCCCCCACACACACACACACTATTCATGGCTTTGTACATCTTTCTTGCTCTAGGAGGCTGAGAAGTATGTGAGGCAGGCATCTGGGCATTCTGCAACAACCTGTACACTTGATGGCTATGGCCATACATCATTTTCAGATGGCAGACATTTGTGTTTCAGTCTTCATACACTTTGGGAAGTCCGTGCTACTGCAAACCTTTTATTCTATCGACTTTCTGGGTTTGTCAGTGCAATATTTATAAAGTGTCCCTATTTTAATGCCTTTCTTCCCCCACTATTTATGGCTTTATACAGCCTTCTTGCTCTAGGAGGATGTGAAGTATGTGAGGTAGGCATCTGGGCATTCTGCAGAATCCTATACAGTTGATGGCTATGGCCATACAGCACTTTTACAATGCAGGGGGTATGTGACAGAACCCTATCACATACCCCCTGCATTGTTTCTTGCTCCCCTAGCTATTTTAGTGTCTGCAGACACTGAATTACTCATTTTATATTTCATTTCAGTGTCCACAGACACTGAAATACTTTTACTTTCTGAGTGCAGCAGGCATGTTATGTATGCATGCACTACTTAAACATGCCCCCTGCACTCAGTACTCTTTGTGTCCGTTTAGCCTTAGCAGTAGTGCATCTTCATGAATATGCAAGGTGCGCTGCTGTTAATGCTAATGCTAAACAGATACGGTTCACTCTGTGCAGAAATAGCACTATTCCTGCATGAAATTAATTGAATCCCAGGGTAGATCTAGCACTGATAAGGATGGGAAGGTTAACTGCTGTGGATGTGAGATGGAGAGAACGTGTTTACAGAATAATAGCATTATATGATATATAACTAGCAAGGAAAGAGAGAATCTATTTCATCAAGTATTAGACTATGTGGTGATTAACATAAAAATTATAATTGTAGGGGACTTTGTGATTTAAGAGCAAAATGTAAAAAGAAAGGGGAAGTTGTAAAAATTACAGGAAGTGATAAAATGTGCTCAGTTAATGGTGTGGAACAAAAGTCAATGGACTATCTGAAGGGGGCACTTGAATCTGAAATTGATTATTTTGTATTATCAGAAGATTTGGGGGTAGTAGATGATGATACAGTTGAAACATTCTTTTTTTCAGACCATTCAGCAATATGGATGGATGGAGGTGGTGGAAGAAAGTGAATATATTAAACAGGAAAAGGAATAAAAAGAATAGATGAGAGATTATATGATGAAACTAGAGAGTGAGAAGTATTGCAGTTATGGGAAGATCATATAACCATGAAGGACTTCTATAAAAAAATATCTGAAAGGTAGATTGGATCTAAAAGAAGTATAAAAAGTGTTTTTTTTCAATGGCAGGATGACATAAGGAAGGAAGAGAAAGTGAAGACTGGGAAAATATATAGAAATGTATTAGCCAACTTAGAGAATAATACAAGTGAGTATTATGATATGGAACAAGAAATTTACTAAAGAAATTTAGAAAAAAAATAAGGTGTTACTGTTTTAGCAGAAATATCATTTACAAGGGAGAAGAGAGCATGTGTTTACATATAGTCAATAAAGGGTGAATTTAAATAAATAAGTAAATTATAATTTTTCAAATTAATGTTGTAGTATCCACGTTAAGGGGGACCCTTTGATGGAGAAAGAACGCAGTAAAAGTCCTTGGGTGTGCTTCATGCATCACAAAAAGGCTTTCATTATGTTTTCACAAGATCGCACCCCTTAATTCTCTGCAATGTCAGACAAAATTGAAGTTAACAGTACCCTACACATTACAGATTTCTTGGAGACAGAACTTATGTGGCCCTGCCACATACAAGAAAATGTTTTTAAAGGATATGATAACGTGCATTTGACACATAAATCTTATATATGGTCAGTATAATAAGAATGGATACAGAGGCACATAACCTAACAGTAATAACCTAGAATTCCATGCTTTTTTTGTTATCCACAGATCTTAAGACCAATGTAAACAGGTAAATATTTCTCCTACACTCAGTACTCTTCATGTCTATTTAGCCTTAGCAGTAGCTTGCCTTCATAAATATGCAAGGCACGCTCCTGTTAATGCTAACGCTAAACAGATACAGTTCACTCCGTGCATGAATAGCACTATTCCTGCACGGAGTTTACTGAATCCCGGGGTAGATGTAGCACTGGTAAGGATGGGAAGGTTAACTGTTGTGGATATGAGGTGGAGAGAACATGTTTAGAGAATAATAACATTATATGATATATAACTAGGAAAGAGAGAATCTGTTTAATCAAATATTAGACTATGTGGTGATTAACATAATGTAAAACATATAGGAAGTGATAAATGTGCTCAATTAATGGTGTGGAACAAAAGTCAATGGACTAACAGAATGGGCCCACAACAAAGGGTAAATTGAATTAAATAAGTAAATTAAAAATGTTTCAATCCATGTTGTAGTATCCACATAAAGAGGAAACCTTTGCTAGAGAAAGAATGCAGTAAAAGTCTTGGGTGTACTTCATGCATCACAAAAGGCTTTCATTATGTTTTCAGAAGATCGCACCCCTTAATTCTCTGCAATGTCAGACAAAATTCAGTTCCCATGAATTACCATGTTGATGGGAGCTCATTGAACACTGAAGCAGCCATAAGAGATCTGGGCACCCAGGTCGACAGCCACCTCACCTTCGACCACCACATTGCCACTGTAGTCAGAAAGTCCTTCTACATGACATATCGTATAACCAAAGGTTTCACATCCAGGAAGTAAGAGGTAATCATCCCTCTCTACTCATCCCTCATTAGACCAATCATCGACTATAACACCCTCTTTGGCATGTACCTGACCAGACACCTACAACAGCTGGAGAGGCCGCAAAAGTACCTCACAAAAAAGATCCTAGGCCTTAAGCACATCTCCTACATGGACAAACTCAAGAAACTTCAGCGGTTCTCAGTCTCTTATCATCTACTTAGAGGTGATCTCTTCATGACTTACAAAGCCATGTCCAACCCAGCCCTACTTGAAATGCCACACCAAAAGAAATCCCAATCCTCCCATGCCACATGCTCTAGAGATCACAACCTGATTACCACAATTAACAGAACATGCTGGAGGGACAGGTTCATTTCCCAAAGACTGCCCATACTCTGGAATAAGCTTCCCATTCATGTCAAGCAGAGCACCTCACTGGCCCTCTTCAAGATAAATCTTGACTAGTGGATGGGTAACAGAAAGTTCATCCCAGGGATCACTCCAGTTGCCCTACTGGATAGGGGCACTGTGAACTAACAGGTGGCATGGTGTCTGGGCAATTTTTTTGGGCTAGGCTTGTAAAGGCTACAGGTCCATTAGCCTAGTACACACCTATGAACCTATGAAAAACTGAAGTTAACAGTGCCCTACACACTTCAGATTTCCTGGAGACAGAACTTCTCTGTTCAAAGGATATGATAATGTGCTTTTGACACAGAAATCTTAAATATGGTCAGTATAATAAGAATGGATACAGAGGCACATTGGTGGTGCTGCTGTAGCGTTGTCTCCTCACAGTAAGACGCTGTCTGGTTCGATTCTCAGCTAGAGCATCTTCTGCATGGAGACATGTGTGAATGGGCGTACCTTCATTGAAGGTTGTGCATCAGGGCTGGTAACTCGGCATGTAAAAATCAACTACCAATCATTAGCGGACCGGAGTTCCGCTGTGGCAACCCCTAACCAGGAAAAGCCGAAAGACACAACAACAACAACAACAACAGCAGAGGCACATAACCTAACAGTAATAACCTGGAATTATATCTGGCTTTCTTCTGTTTTCTCAACTGTTGGTATTGGGTGATCTCATGTGATCCAAACTTCATAAAATAATGCTTTATGGTTTACATTTTCAATGTTTCTCAAATACTTCTATATTATCGTTTTGCACTATCTCCTTTGCAACAGTCTTGCCACATTATTGTGCCTTTCAGTATACAAACCCTCAGCCATGAATGTATTGCAACCAGCAATGAGATGTGTAACTGTTTCTAGTTTTGTTTTACAGAACCTGCATTTGTCTGTTTCTCTTACTTTTTCTATATACTTTTTAAACCTCTATGAACATAGTCCACTATCTTGCTCCTTCATCATTAGCCCTTCATCTTTTGGTTTTAATTAATCTCTCCTTAACCAGTCTTCATAAAATTTGAATGAATAAATGGTTAAATAATGCTAAAATGAAAAGAATTCTAACTGCAATTCTTACAGAGATTTTGTAATCTATATCCTGGAAGGAAATGAAAAGCTAGAGGCCAGTTATATTACTAGGTATGGACTACAAAATCTTAGTAATGGTTGAAGTTGTGAATAAAATATTAACAATTTTTTTGAGACAGGTAGATGTATTTGGCAGAAATACAGAAGATTATGTTTTGGTGTCCAGTCATAACCAAGTTGTTATACATGGTCGAGACATAAACGTCAAGAGATTCACCTCAAGAGCGAAGTGACACATCTAAAGTTCTAGTGATTGTCAACCAGACGATGCTTTGGTCTGAAGACCTGCCAGGAGTTAACTTCCCTCTGAAGGTCTTTAAGGTGGGAGAGCAGTGAGTGAGCTTTGCTCAAACTGGCAAAAGGAAGTTCAGTGTCAACAAACTCTACCTGTTTATTAAATGAGCAATTCCACTATGTGTAACATCCATGTCCCATTCTCAAGGGGATACATAACGGGTGTTAAACTGCTAAAGAAAAAGAACAATTTAGGCAGCAATTACAATGGCAACAATAAAGACAAAATTGAATCATCATACATTTAAATTAGTCTACATGAGTTTTCATTATTCATAAAGAAATGCACTCATTACCAAGTTATGACAAAAATTTTTACTCTGCCCTTCTTCGTCCCTCAGTTACAATTGTCATTTAGAGAACAATTGTGATGCTGCCATGTCCTTTTAAAGCATGTGTATCTCTGTTCAGTTACTATCCATCCACCCATTCGTTTTCTATATTCAGATTACTCAATTCAGGGACATAGGGAAATGAAGCCTATTACTGCAAGCAATAGGATAAAAAGCAAGAACCATCCCCAGATGAGACATCGGGTCTATATTATATCATTGAATGCTTAAAAAGGCGAAAAATGAATAATCGACCCCATGTAAGCAAAAGCTTGCAATCTCTAAAGCTCAGAACAGCGATTTTTTTCCAAGGGAAAAAAAAATCGCTGTTGCAAAAAAAGAAAAAAATATTGAAAGAATACTCCCACACCCCCCTTCTTAAATATACCAACTCCGAGATCGCACTACAGCGCCGAAAATGGCAAAGTAACGGAAGCAGCCAAGTGAATTCTTTCCCTGGGAAATAATTCACTTAAAAGCCGCATTGTTATTTTGCCTTTTCGTTGTTTTAAGTTCGACCAAGACGCATTCGATAGAATGCGTCTTCGGTTATCTAATAGGAACCCGAGACATCAGTCCACTAAGGCCAAAGCTGAAGTTAGGTTGTTTGTTACCAAGGGCAGTGATTCTATTTAGGTCAAACTAGAGCAGTGGATCAAAAACAAAAAACAACAACAATAAAAAAAATCCTCTGCTCACTCACATTAGGACCAAAAAAATAAATAAAATAAAAGTCATTTGGTGTTTCGTATGAGCTCAAGTTCTTTTCTACATTTCAAGAAGGAAATAAATGTCATTCTATATACCATATCAGCTCTAGCTATGAGCCCCTTGTTGAAGTTTAGTAGAGCTCCTTGATATAGTTTCAGAGGGAGCCTAAAACTGTTAGAAGGAGCTTTGCTAAATTGTGGTATGGCTCTCCTTGCTACAGCTCATGAAAATTACAGCCTCAATAGCAACAGGGCTGTTTAAATGTTTTGGTGCTGCAATGCTATTGCAGCTATGCCTTCAGCAGTAGACTGGGAGCAAATAGCACCTAAAATAAAGCATTGATTACATCCCCTAATTGCTCGTGCCTAGCACAGCTTCCTCTCTTTAACCTCTTTCTTACTGTTCTGATTTAGGACAGGCATGCACATACACATAGGGTGACTTTAGCACTACCACTCTACCTGTCAGCATGGCTGTAGAATATGTAAACAAAAAATATGCAGACCGTAGCAAAAACCCATTCAGTCACATGGAAAACATGCAAATTCCACAAAGAAGGTACCTTAGCTGAGAAATGAACAAAGAAACCAGCTACTGTAGAATAACAATGTCAGCCAATACATGACTATATCACTCTGTCACTCCCCCTCTTTATACCAGCAAAATGTGAAACTTTCGATTTGTTGTCAGTATAGCAAGGTATTTGGTTTTAACCCTTCTGACTCGATGGCAAGAGTTCTGCTCTGGCTAAATGAGTAAACATCTATTAAATCCAATAAACGGTCACAAAAACTGACAAAAAAGCCTCAACGGAATAAAAAAAAAATTATATGCATTTTTGTAAAGGGAGAAGCACCCCACTAGCTCAACAATCATCAAACAACTGTAGAGAAAAATGAAATGCCCACAAACTCTGAATCACTGATGACCCTGGAATACAGATGATCTGTGTCCTACCTACAGTACAGGTACCAAAGTGAATTAGTGAGGGATGATGGAAGTGAGTATCCAATGCTAGGTAGCTTATCCTGGGGTGTGGAGGTGGTTTGACATTCTACTAGAGAGTAGCGGGTAATTCACAGACGTAGCCAGGCAGGCTTTCACTACATACAGTTGTACACCACTGAGTCAGGGGAAACATTAGCACATATGTCTTTCACTGACTTGTAGCCATTGCAAGTTTGCAAGCCAGCTATCTGGATAGGCTACGTGGCATGGAAGAGGATCTCCACAAAATCAACAGATTGGACCACTCTCTGTTTCCTGACTCTCACCTTCTAAGGGGATGAATGAGCTGATTAGAGTCTCTAGATTGGAAGAAAGGGGCAATAGGGCTGTTGTCTAATCTGGTGATATGGTTCTTGCCTCCTATAGAGGACCGAATAAGCCAAGAGGATATAGAAAAGGAAGCCACTGGGCAAATTATCTGGGGGAACGTTAAAAAATACTCTGAATGACTGTCAGTATACTTACAGAAACATGCTGGGAGTGATTTTCTCTGAAAAACAGTAATCGACCAGTTTCATCTCATGGAGCAGTACACAATGAGTTGCATGCTTGCCCACTTTCGATTTGACCAACGGGTAGGGAAACCCATAGGCAATTAAGTAAACAGTAGCTTACTAGTTCTGATGATTCATTCATTAGTCTTTTAAAATGAAACATTTTTCCACCTGAAAAATTAAACTGTTCTAGGTTCACATGCATTTAATTTGAGAGTTATTAATTTTCTTAGATCATCTACACCAATATTTTATTTTGAAACTATTATTTTTCATGTAGGAATTGTCTAAATGGCTATCATTTTATTTCTGGCATTCTTGTTGATATACATGAACGTGTCCATTAGTAAAGCCAAGGCAATGATGTATTAAACAAAAGTACACAGATCTGTACATTTATTTATACACAAACATTCGTTAATTGGGATAGAGCACTGATCCATGTGTACCATTTTTAGGCATAGCCTAGGAGAAAGAAATTACAAAACACAGTAAAGCAACATTAAAGCAATAGTAACATATATATGAAATACATGATTTTATAAGAAAAAAGTACAATAATGATATATGAAATGCTAGGGTATACACAGTGGTGATAAAGAACTAATAATAGTAAAGATAGATACACTGTACGCAGTACAATGCATTGCAAACAGGACCTTCATTAAAACTCAGAAATAGACATTCTGTAGTACAAGAGTTAATGTCTGGAAGTTTCAGCAGCCTTGGTGCAGAGGATACTTTAATCAGAGTAAATGTTAAATAAATATATGGTTGCATGTATAGACTGCATATATGGTAGTGTTGGTGTTCTGGGTGGTTTGTAATTAAGAGTGCATCATCTTTGCTGTAGTAATTATATCTTGCATGAGTGCATGGGTGTGCATTTAGGTTTCTCCTGAATGTTGAGAGTTATTAGGTGTCTCTTCAGCACATTTTAATTTAGTGACTGCAATGAGTGTGTTAAGTGAACAGGTGGATAATGATCTCAGATTATATGGTGTCTGTCTTTGAGATTAAAAAAAATGAAGGATTACATGCTGAAAAGATTTAATATCACGAATCCTATAGGAGGGTTACAAGAAGTGTAAATGCTTACCCTACACTTAAAGTTCAGTTTGCTGTAAGTTACAATCATCAATTTCATATATATCCAACATATTATAAAACACAAGCAGGGAGGACAAGTAAAACACAGCTTGGCAAAATCGCTAACTGCTGAAGTTGATTAAGAGCATACGTATATATATATATATATATATATATATATATATATATATATATATATATATATATATATATATTGTTTTTTTAATATTAGTTTTAAATTTGCTGAATGTCTGTACCTCATAAGAAGCAGCAAGCAGTAATGAAAAGGATAATATAGCTCAGATTATGGGTTTAGATTACCATCTTCTCAAAACAGGTGTGGATCTGGATATTGTACTGTGTGTCTCCGGCATCTATAACATTTACAAATGATATTCTATCCATCAATGGTAATGCATGACTGCTGGAAGCTGTGTTTGTTGACTTTAGCCTTTGACCTTTCTGGTAACTCAAAATTAATCACAAGACCCTCAGCTTTGGCCCTGAGAACAGCCATTGTGAAACCGTTCACTCTGTCTCTCTCTTTTTTCCCTTTGGCTATTCATTTACAGGTCAGCATACAAATGTCACTCAGCTACAAGGATAATCTGGTACAGATGGGTGATTATTTTAAAACCCTTATACTGTGATATAGCTAAGGTAGCAAATACTGGTGAAGTATATGAAAATGCAAAGCTCAAGACTGACTAGATGCCCTCAGTGGGTACAGAAGTATAAATAGAAAGGATTAAACCTTTTTATATACTTAATGCAGTCACAACCTTTTTAACAAATTGTAACAACAATCTTAGCATTAAAAAGTAGCAAAGCATATTACAGTACATCATTATTTTACAAAAAAATATTGAATGAAAGTAGAGCACAACAGCAAATAATTACTGCATACATGGACAAACTGCCATGCTGATCCCTATAAATGTGAGCAGCAAACTAATTAATTGAAACACCCCTCCATTAAAAGCAGCTTCATAAAATATGGTGTCCAGAGTCAGGCAATTAAAGTGCTCAGGAATCAGTGCTGTTCAATATAAGTGTAGAAAAAGCACAGTTTTATACGAACTGCAGTTTCACCCTAAGTGGTATAGAAGCTAAAGATGTTAAATTCAGTAACCCAGTAAGTTCCATTCTTTGTAACTCAGTGGTATTTAAACCAGTAAGAAACAGTAAATAGAGTGAAAACAAAGTCAAAGTGCTAAAAATGCTCCAAGTCATCCTCCATACTGTCAGTATCTGGTATGAATAATATATAAAAGACAAGCTTCTCTCTCTTTTTGCTACTTACCTGCAAAGGAGATAAATGCTTCAGCAGTGACATACTTATTTCACTTTTTTCCAGAGTTCATACACAAAACACTTCACTCCAGTGCTTACATATTTCCAAACATGAGTCCCAGCTGTGCCCAGTGAAAGGACAGACCTGTTTCCTCCAGGCATCTCCCAGAGGCACACAAGAAACAGTAAAGGAAACCATACCAGAAAATTAAGGCAGCTTTCATGAATGCAGTGGTTTCATCTAACACAAGCAGAACATTTGCACTAGACAAACTACACTATGAAAACATTATTTCAGAGAGTGGTAAGCTTCCCATTGGAACCCCCAGTATAAAAGGCAATGTTACCAGCACTACAAAACTTAACCAAGCACTGCCATCACATACAAGTTATATCAATAATCTGCATTTGTAGCCTTCTTTAGACCATACAATAGCAGCATTAAAATTTGTCAGAAAAGCACAGTGCAACTGACCTTTGCTGCTGTGACTTCTGTTCCATCCATCCATTCATTCACAATCCCTTTTTCCCATTTTTAGAAATTGGGTTGGGGTGTTACAATAACCATGAGAATCATCAAGAGACAATGTTGACCCCATAGAAGCGCTAGCCTTGCCCTGTTGTTCTTCCATACCATCCACACATATTCATGCATGTGCACACATACACACACACATACACACACACACACACACACACACACACACACACACACACACACACACACACACACACACACACACACAGATGCTATCACTTCTGAAATGAAATATCATATTCAAAGTAAGGGGTGAGTGAAGATTTAGCACCTAAGCATTATACTATGTACAGCAAAATAAACAGATGTGGGCCAGGCAGAGCTACATCCAACATAAGGTGACCGAGGCAGCTACTTAGGGCCCATTGCTGGGTGGGGGCCCTGTCTTGCTTTGAAAACTAAAAATTAAGAAAAAAATGGAAGCTGGTCACTTAAAAAAATGCGCATACGTCAATTTAAAATGTTTTCTATCCAAGTACCTCAGCAGCACATATTTTCTGAACAGCAGTGCAGGCGACTTGAGATTCAAATTAAATAACAGCTTCAATAGGGATAGAAATGGCAGTTTTGGAATGGATTTTCAAGCAAGTGCACACAGAAAGGAGATGTAGATTGGACAGCACTGTAGAGTCCAATGAACTGCGTGTGTGTGTGTGTGTGTGTGTGTGTGTGTGTGTGTGTGTGTGTGTGTGTGTGTGTGTGTGTGTACTTATGAACTAAGTTGGAATATGTCACTTTGATCATGATTACTGTTATTATTTTTTGACACAGACAGAAGGATATAGTCATCAATGTAGCTATAATTGCTGGGTTTGAGGAATGTCTGTGGATAAAAATGACTGGCCCTGCTGAGTTGATAAAGTTTAGAAAGCCATTAATCTGTGTTTACAGGACTAGTGTGCATTTGTATAAAGTAAACAGAAATACTTTATTGTGGCCATTTTTATCACACTCCGTCATGTGGTGTGTCAATAAAGTGGCTGTAATTGTTGAGCATGGATATTGTGAATTATAAAGATAGCAGTTTAAGTGGCCTTGTATGACTGAAATATTCCGAAATGAGTAATTTTGTCATTATTGTTTCATACATTTTGTTTAGCTGCCTACTGGAAAACTGGAAAGAAGTTCAAAACTAAAAAATTGAAACATTCTCTGACAAATGTTGCTGTGTTACGAATTAAATATAATTTAAACCACTCAGGTTTATCAAAGAACACATGCATTTATGAATAGTCCTAAAAATGTGTCCGGGTTGGTCCATGATTTGAAAACAGTCCGGTACCTAAAGCAAAATTAATTTGCCTCGGCTGGATTCATTTTCAATGAAAGTGAGCTACAAAGGATCAGAACTTTACTGTTGCTCACTCTTAGTCAGTTTTCAATAAGAAACTGTTTTGGTTAGATAATGGCCATCACTGTTTGTGCTATCAAATTTGAAATAAAAGTTTTATATTATATCCAAATGTCTGAAATCATTGTAAAAGTAAAAAAAATACTATGTGTGCTACCAAATCTAAACAAAGAGAGAGCTAAGTAGTAGGGCACCAGAATGGATAGTGCGACATAGTTCTCAACCTTGTAGCACAAAAAGTCTGAACATAGCCAAAACTAATGGTAGAACAAAACCCCAGAAAAAGGGACATATTTTGAATATTGCTCTTATAAACTTAGAATGTTGCTGAATAAAAGCTCTTGTGCTACCATGCATTTTTCTGAAGGATATGAAGTCTGAAACTCAAATGACTGTCATTATTTAGTGAATTAAGTCCTCATTGATTTGCCACAAAAATCCAGAAAATCATAAATTTTATGAGGAACAAAACCAAATATCTGAGGCAAAAATCTGGACAGTCTGCAAAAATATGAGCCGTATGGGCGGGAGCTGGGGGCTGGGGACACTGGTCAATTACCCTGCATAGGGCTCCATTTGACCATGATCTGGCTCTCTGGCCAGCCATGATGCTATCATTCAGGAAAGGTTGTTTGTATTTTCAAAGCCAAGTTCCTGCTTTCAGCTACTACTTTAAATTATACAGTTTTGAGAAATGCAGAAAGTGCAGTTTTCCCAGCAGAACTGTTATAAAGGCGTCCCTGAGACTAACAGCTCTTCATGAAGGTCACAACCCAGGCAGAGCTAGACTTAGTAAATCCCCTTAAAGCTGTTCATTTAAACCTGCCATACATATATTTGCTGCTTTTCTTGTGTGTGTTTATTCTGCTTATGGCATACAGCTTCCCCCTTCTCTTTAACATCCATAGGACATAGCCTTTTCTCTTAGATGTCTTGCTGTCTGTCTCTGAGCTGTTAGGAGGTATCCTGCTAATTGGCTATGAACCTCACAGTCAGAGAACATCATTCTTTCACTCAGACTTTTAAGATATGAGAGGCCATATGGATAAAATAATAGAGAATACAAGAGGACCACAGCTTAGAAGGCAGTATGGACAAGAGAAGAAGGCAGGGGGTGGACATGGAACTAGACTTCAATTGGTCAAAAAGATAATTATTTTACATGCAGCAGTGTGAAAAATGAAATAGGTTGCTGGAGTGCTGTGACATTTGATATAAAAGATGGTTTTAAATTAGAATAAGATATATGGACTAAAAGTAGAAATTAAATCAGGGTGGGCAGCTGCAAGGGGCTTGATGTAGCATGTGGGTATACCAGGTAGATCTGTCCGTCTTCTGCTAGCATAACCATTGCAGCAGTGGTGCCCATCAAGAATAGACATATTTCAACATTTCATCAAGGTGTATTAGTCAGTAATCCTCCTTTCAGTAGTTAGCTGCATGCTCAGCTCCCCATCTCAGCTAGATGTCAATCAACCACAGGCTTATCTTCACTATCCCACAATTCCACCAATGAAAAAGAAAGATGCTAAAATAATTTGTTCAATCCTATTGGCAATTTGCTTCACCTATGTATGGCCTTTTCTAAAGAGACCCAAACAGCATGTATGTAACATGACATTCCAGATACGCACACATAGAAAAAGTGGAGGGCAAATACTAGTCTACATAATTATTTACCATGCTACCAGGAATGTTTGCTATAAACAGTAGAATTGCTACTCTAAAAGTGGTGCACAGAAGCAGAATCAAAATGTGCTTATTCATCGTAACAATAGATTGGACTGGTAGTTCTCTTGTCATCACCAGCACCACAAAAAGGTCACCAAAGTGAGTTAAGAACGTAAAAAAATTAAAACAAACTGTGAATGAGAGCCAAACATCGCCCCACAAGATTGCCATTTGAAATGTTTGAAATGAGGAGTGATGCTGCATCTGTGTGTTTTTAAGCTATCTGCCCTCAAGGGAAAGAGGAATCAAATGGAATTATAAAACTGAAGGGAATTCTTACTCCCAACCCAGTCAGGGATTCCCATCACCTGCCTTTTTTCCTTCTCAGACCCAGAAAAGGCTGGTCACAATGGAATTGGTCTAGCTTGACCCCCTAAGGCACCTAGGATGAGAGTCTCTTCCTTCCCAGGACTAAGACTGTCAGGATTTTTAAAGCTTAACTGAAATAACTTTCCAACAATATCAAAGCCCCTCCTTCCTTATTGATGACCCTCTGATCCCAGGAATCTCTGCTGACACTTACAACTTAAAGGAAGGATTTATTCTTCTGGATACTCTGTCTTTATGAAACACAAGATATGCAGGGACACTGATTTTCAGTTTTCAAAAAAATAATATTTTGTTTTCATGAGATGAAATACAAAAAAATATACCTGTGATTTTTTATATATAATTTCCAGTCATTACAATAATTTCTTTATAATTTTCTTCTGCATCAAGATATATTGAAAATTAAATTGGATTCTAGGCACAGAACACTCAATAATGCAAGCTGACAAATTATGAATAATAAATATGAGCAGAAATACACCTTGTGGTGAATTAGTTCTCTGGCCAAATATGCAAATTTCCATGAAAATCCTGTTTTTTTTTCAATTGTTAGACAGTCCACATTTGGGATTTGCCAGTATTTTTCCTGGAAAAAACAAATATCTGTGTCCCTGAAGATGTAGGATGTGCAAAGAAGGTTTGAAATTTAGAAATGATTGTTACCAGAAACAGTATATTTCTTCCAAGAAAAAATGTGAATTTGGCCATAGCAGCTAGATAAAATGAATACTAAGTTAGATTTATCTAACATTAATTATAAATCCACAGAGGCACATCAGTTTTGATTTTGAAACAAACAAGACAGGTACCTTTCAGAAACATTTTGCAGACCTTTAGGAATGATAGATATTGAATATTCTCTGTCATGTAAATCTGAAATGGCTAAGAGATGGACCCTGACTGAAGAGTAGCTCAAGCCTGAGTTCAAAACCATGGGACCAATACTCCAAAACAGAAGGGACCAGAGATATGAAAGGATTTTAGTCCCAGGCTATGGCCCAAATGTAGAACAGAGTCCACTTACTCTCATATGTTTTCCTTGTATTGGTTCCCTAAGCATAATTAAGTGCCTGGACCACTTTGCCTTTGCATGTAGAACTACTGACCAACATCAGAATTAGAGTAACCAAGCAGTTAGGCATAGGGAGTAAAGGTCCAACTGGAGTTTGTCAGAACAATGAGTTAGAAGTCTCCTTGTTGGCCTCAGGTTAAGACAACTGTTCAGTAGGTGTGGCCAAAGCAGGGGAAAACACACTTGCCAGGGCCAAAATGGAGATGTCAGTGCAACAGTGGTCTTATACATCTTGGCTTATACTAGAAATTTCAGAATCAGGGGAAATAGGGAGAGGAATAAGGGAGACCTCTGGGTCACTTCTATACAAGTGCATCTCTGTGATGTCCTCCCAATGGAAGAATTAAGTACATCTGTGTAAGTAAACTTGCCATAACAGTAGATGTTCAAATAACCACTGCTGTAGTAGCCTTAGTTAAATGGGTTATATCCTGAAAGGATATAACAGCTGGAGAGCTTCCAAAGTTTCAGTGTACCTTCCACTCATGCAAACCATCAGTAAAGCTCAAGCTGAGACTAGACAGACATGTTTGGGTGCCAAGCCCTTCAGAGTTTTCCTGCAGGTGAAGAGTACGCTCATCTGAGGCTTTCAAAGATCAACAGTTGGCTTGTACTGATCCCTGGCTCGGCAG
The DNA here is from genome assembly GCF_019279795.1 of Protopterus annectens. Taxonomy (NCBI): domain Eukaryota; kingdom Metazoa; phylum Chordata; order Ceratodontiformes; family Protopteridae; genus Protopterus; species Protopterus annectens. Next base: position 365,127,379 of record NC_056737.1, read on the forward strand.
ATAACTTCTGTTTGGGAAAAAATTCCATTTTAAAAATATTGTGTAATAACACTTTCCTGTTCAGGAAAGACATTTTAAAGTTAGGAGTTTGTTTTTAAATGGACTGTTATGATCATGTATTGTACTTTTAAACAAAAGTGCTCCTTTCTTCCTGTCAGTTTAAAAATTGTTTAAAGTAATTGGAAATCATTTGTGTTTATTTTAATTTTTAGAGTTGGCAAAGTGTTATAGTTAAGGCTACTGCAGGAGTGATCCATTTGTTGAACATGAGAAAGTTGCTGCTGCATTTGGTATTAGTTAGGAATGCAAGCAGGTCACAGTAAGATTCTCCCCAATGAAGAATGTAATGAAGAATCCAACGTAGATTTCCCACCACTGACTGAGAAACTGCTCATGAAGAGTCAGCAACCAGTAGCTTAACCCACCTTCTAATAAATTGAATTACTTCAAAATATGGCTGACAAGAAAAAAAATGATCATGTACAAAAGGCCAGTGTAAAACTCGGCCTCTTGTCAGAGGGAAAATTAATGGGCTCCCCTTTTTTAGTTGAGTACCAGACCTCCATCATATTTTTAGAGTGGCTGGCAAAAGCACCTGGTAGGAAAGAGACTGGGAATACCTGCAATGGCTGAAGAACTGCCCTCATGTCCAGAATACAGATGTGCAGGGCAGTCTCTGGCTGCTTCCATGTCCCCTGGATTGTTTGCTGCAGTGCCCGCCGCCCTAAAGCAGAAGTATCCATGGTGAATGTCATAGCTGGGACTAGGGGCTAAAGTTTATATTTTTCAAATAACTTAGGTTCTTTAGACTATTTGAAAGTATTTCTTGTCTAGCAGATGATCATAACAGAGCTACAACCCTAGATAAATGATTATAACTTACTGGATACTATAACAAAATATAGAAGAAGGCCCAAATCACTCATTAACTCTACTACTACACTCACTCCCAACTATCACGATATATTCCATATTCAAATCTGCATTACTTTCAATTGATATCTGTTCATGCTCTAGCTGTAGTATTGTATTAATTTCTGATCAATACTCAGGGATACAGAGATCAACAAAGTAAAGAAGTACAAAGAAAGGTTACCAGGGTTGCTAAGGGAGTGAAGGATATGGGGTATGATGAGAGGTGACATGGGATAAAGCAGCTATTCTTAGGTGAGGCTAGGGGAAAAGGAAAGTATAATATTAGTGTACAGAACACTTGTGGGTTAGTCAGATGACATACATCTAGGAGAAAGGACATGCCTACTAGTTTTGTAGTACAAAGTTCAACCTAGGTATTAGAAAGTACTTTCTCATAGGAAGAATAGTTGATAAATGGAACAGGTTGCTTCAGTAGGATTTGAATTGCTACACTACAGACTACTTTAAAATGCCCAGGGATAATTGTTGATTTAAGAAAATGGGCAGAGGAAAGACAAATGAAACATACTAGCAACACCAAAAGATAAAAGGCAGCCTGCTTTTGACAGTCTTCATAGTTACGTAATATAATGCAGTGTAATTAAACATATGAAGAAAATAAAGTCTTAAAGTCAAACTAGAAGACTGATTCCTTCCAGCTGATCTTCATTGCCCTCAGACAACAAAAGATGTTTTGTTAGACTGCAATAAAAAACAACAAGCCACTATACACAAACTTAAGAACTTCCATGCCTGCACATTTTAAGTCACATGGCTTAACTAAAATTGCATAGAACAGAGGTGCATTATGCCAATTTGTTACAGTCTGCTGACTAAGAACTCAAGATTCCATGAATGCAGAATCTTTGTCTAAGGATATCATTTCATGTATGCCAGAACTCATTTTTGCTGAAAAAAATGTTTTGTGAAGGGTAGTCTCCAGCTATCAAAAGTTTTGAAGAGGTGTGTATCTTCTCTGTTTTGACCTTTGTGCTGCTGAACCTTGTAGCAGATGCACTCATACCTCTCAGATACTCAGAATTCCAAAGAATATCCAGCTTTTTATCTCCTATCATTGGACTGTATCTCATACAATTTGTGGTTTTCTGTTAAATCGCTGAAGACTGAAGTCACTGAATAATGACAGACATTTTATCTTCAGACATCATATCCTCCAGAAAATACATGTTATTGTAAAACCTGTTTTTCTATCAACTTTCTGAGTTTATAATGGCAATATTTAAAAAATGGCCCAATTTCTGGGCCTTTGCCCTCATCACTATTGTTAGCTTTGTCCAGAATGTTTACACTATGTACTGTCTGCTAAACCAAAAATTACACCCGTGGGCAAGTGGTTTTATTCATGTTACTCAGGGTTTTGAAGTTTTTGTTCATTTCCACCAGTGTTCCTCTAGTTTCCAGTCCCTCTTGAAGTACAATGAATTTGTCTTATGCAATATTTTAAAACACTGAAATATTTTAAGGTCTCTGGGAATAATTTAATCTCCAAAATACATGAGCATCAAAATTCTAAACCAATGCACATCTCTGATGTATCAGCAGCAAAATATCTCAAATAAAAAGCAACAGACATAGTGAACTCAGTTTAAATTAAACTGGTTAACTCAGGCAAAACTCTTAAAATATTACTGTGTTAAAATGTAGCAGGAGAAATACAAAGCATAAGAAGCATAAAAAAGAAACAGTATACTGTCAAATGCCAACCTCAATATTTTTAAAAGAAAATTTGTAAATCAGGTTTAGTTTATTTTTCTAAGTCTAAAAACAGAGAAGGAAAAGAACGTTCCAGCATATAATTTGTGCTGCATGTCTGGGTCTTATTTACTTACATTGCTTTATAATTTTTGAAAATATAAATTCATTTTGAAGTTGTAAATTACTGTGTTCTTCTACTTCTAGAAAATGGTTGCAGGTGTCTGTGACAGAGGGACCCTTAAATAAATGTAAAGAATTAATGCAAGCTGTATTCGGAAGGAAAACAACTGTGCAAAATCCTTTTTATTAAAAAAAAAATCACATTCTTTAATACAGAGAAGTGCAGAAGACAACAAAAAGTAATCTTGCCAAATCTTCCAGAACACAGCTGTGTACCAGAGAGCTGAAGCAGTGACAAAAGCTATGATTGAAGTCTCTCTCAAGTGAAAAGATATGCTGAAACTGCCTCAAGAAACAAAATAAAAAAAAACTGATACCAAGCTAAAGAAGAAGTGATTTGTCCTAGCAAACAATGCAGCTAGAGGAACTCCTTTTTCCCCAAGAGGCCTCCACATAGTGTAAAGGACCATTTTCCACTGGACAATAACTAGGGGTCAATTCTCTTTCAATCCTGCTTTCCAGTTGGCTTGACAATTCAGAAAAAGACTCTTATTCATTCTTAGGGGAGGGACGACTGAATAGCATGTCTATAAACATTAATTATCTGCCTTCTAATTACATGGCCACATACCAGCATATACATGGGAACACTGCAGCACATTAGTCAGTGCACAGATGCCCTAACACCACATAGAGTGAGCTTGACCGAATACCCATACTGAAAGCTTGGGGGGGTGCTGTTATTCAGATATTAAAGCACTCGGACAAGAGAGCAAGAAATGTAATCCAAAACTTCTCAACGTGCAGTTCCATTTTTCTTACATATTTGTCATCCACGGCCTGAGTCAGTAAAGCAAATGTATTTTATAACTAGAAAGTGACATAAACACTGTTCAGTAAATTCATTACAGAGCGTAAACACACCAACTGTGATTCCCTGTCATATGGGAGGTTAAATACTGATGGCCCTGTAAAGAGGCAAACATGCAGCCTTAAAATACATGCCTTCTTTTAGTCATCTTAAAATCTTTTAGTAAAATGTAGTTTGAAATTGTCTCTGCTTATGAAATGTAGTAAGATTAACACTATCTTGGCTTAAACTCTTTAATTTATATTACATTTGGTAATACCCCCCTTTCGGTTGCATCCCACAGCTGCTGATATCCAACAGAACAAAAAAAATCCAGAAATTATTGGTATGTACATATCCCAATAAAATGCATAAATATATCCCAAATATTCCAGGTTGTAATTAGTAATATTCATTATAATGATCACTGATGCTGTAGCATTTAAAAAGAATGGGAATGTGCTGTATATGGACATGCTTTCATATACCTGGGCTTCTAAACATTTGATATCCCTTTTGCAGACTGATCACCTCCCTGCACAGGAGATGTCAGACTGACACCAAAGAGAAAACAAAGAATAGTCTGCTCCATCTTCAGTTTCTTTTTTGCTGCAGCTGAGGTGATTGGTCTGTGTCAGCGGTCTCATTAAGCTGACTTCTAGAGTGATAATACACCTTGGTTTATGCCTTCCAGATGCAAAGAGTTTGCAAGCATCATACCAATAAACAAGACATATATACACTTATATCTATAGCTGGCTCATCTAGCATCCAGTGCTGCTCCCCGATCTAGTGCCCCTCAACTCTTAGTTAAGGAGAAGGAAAAAAAGGTCTGTTCTCCAATCTGCTGCTTCTGAGGGGGAGTGCCAAATCCTAATGCCCACCCCACATCTGAGAGTAAAGACCACAAAAAGTATTTTTTGTAGCACTTTCCTCCAACTAAAAACCATATGTGAAGTGCCGAAGCAAGTGTTTCACGCCAGACTGCAGAAATAGTCTGGGAATTCATTTCATTACCGACATTCATAAATGTTCTTACTTCTTCTACGGTGGGCTCCTCTTCTCTCATCATAGGCTGTATCTGGGACAGTACAGCTTCTATGGGGTTTTCTTCATTCAGAAGCTGCTGGAAGTATTAATTTCATCTGTTTTTGATGTCTTGTGGACTGGAAAGTAGGTTGTTACTGGCATACCTTATGAAGGGTATCTGACCATCTTCTTTATCTTTCTGTCTTTGCCTTGCAACGTAATATAGTTGCATTGTGCCACCTACTGAGTCACTTTCCAGAAGCTGATAGAGTACCTCTGATGCCCTGTTCTTTGCTATCACAACACCTTTCTTAGTGTCTTTGTTAGCCAAACAGTATTCCTTCCTAGCCTGGTCCATACTCCTTCTTTCTTCTGATGACTTCCTTGACTTCTGCATTCCAACACCAGCTTTCTTATGTACCTTATTTACATATGTGGCTCAGCCACATATCTGTTATGTAGCCCTTACACATGCTGTTTTGAAGCACTACCATTCTTCTTCAACTACACTTATTTCCTCCTCTTCTTGGGGTGCTACATCCTTTAATACTTCCTTGAACTGTACTTTCTCTCCAGTCAACTTCTAGGTTTCCAGCCTGGTCTTAGTTGGCCTTAGAACCTTCTCTGACCACTGATTGCAGCCAGTTTTGGTAACTAGTGGTTCATGCTGTGGACCAATTGTTTCATTAAGGATACCCTAGTGTCCTTTTTTTACTAAGAGAAAGTCTACCTGAGCTGCATAATGGCCACTTTTGCATGCGATCTTGTGGCCGTCTCTTTTTCTGAACCATGTGCTGGCTACTATCATGCCATTTGCCAGACAGAAGTCTAGAATGGCCTCTCCTTCATTATTCCTGTTGCCCCACCCATGTGGACACAGGCAGTCCTCATATCCTGTAATGTCTGTCCCAATATGTGCATTCAAGACACTCATTATTAACACCAATTCATGTTGTCCTGCTTCATCTAGTAGGTCATGCAACTGCTCTCTGAATGTACTCTTCTCTTCACTATCACAACCCTGTTGTGGGGCATAGCAACCACTCTCAGAATGTACTCTTCTCTTCACTATCACAACCCTGCTGTGGGGCATAGGCTGAGATTATGAATACTGCCCTATCATTAGGCTGCAGACTGATTGTCATGAGTGTGTCACTAATTCTGATGACATTGCTCACTGTCTTCTGAAGCCTCTCTCTCACCACAATTCCCACACCATTTCCAGAGTGTCTTCCTCTTGAGTAGTAGACTCTGGATCCCTAGCCAAGTGGCTTTGCTGCACTACCCTTCCATCTTGTCTCTTAGACCATAGGATATCCAGCTTCTTCCATACCATCATGTCATCAGCTTTCAAGCTCCATCCTGTTAGTGAACCTACATTGAATGTGTCAATGCTTAGTTCAAGTTTAGCAGGTTTATTAGTTTTATGTTCAGTTTTTGCTCAACAGAGCTATCCCAGGTAACCCAAGCTGGGCAACTGGACACCAGCCAGCCAGTAGCTTACTGACCCAGGGCTGCTGGGCTTTATGGCAGGCACACACTGGCCAACTGGGGCACATATACCCCTGCCACTGTTAGTATAGGTCTCTGGCATAGGTTAGAGTAGGCTGGGTCCTCAACCCATTTATCACTGGCAAATTCCCATGCCCACTTGTCAACATTAGTCAGAATGTCTGAAGCACCTAAAGCCATATTTTTATACCATTGAGAGGTTAGCCCTGACAGAAACATGGAAGAACAAAGACATTTCCACTGCATGTTTGCAACTTGGTTGCCTGCAGCTTTATAATACTGAAATACAGTAGTGTCTGTCCCTAGCAAAAAGCTGCATAACCAATTACTACATTCCAAAAAAGGAATCCTTCGTTCAGACCTTCCTAACTACTTCCAATAGCATATACCACAAATGTATCTCAAGCGTGCTACAAAGCCCATGCTAACAACAAATAAAACTTCCTTAAAGGAAGAAGACATGTCTCTCAGTCATATGTCTTTTTTTTTTGAATAATCTGCCATTTCAAATCAGGAAGATTATGTGTCATATCTAATTTAAAAAGCTGGACTTTAGTACTGGGTAATCCTTAGGTCCTAAGTAAGCACTCACCTAACAGTGCTATGCTTCTTCCTTGATAACCACCAGTAAATTCTGGTATAGATTCAAGCATAACATCACTGCTTAGTAGAAACTACATTTGAATGAATCACAAAAGACTAAATGCAAATGTTAAAACCTCATTTAGTAGAATGTCTACTTGGTTGAAATAACATTTATTTGAATTTGGCATAGTGACACACACACACATATACACGCACATGCATGCACGCACGCACACGCACACACACACATGTACACATACACACATGCATACACATGCACACACACGCACACATGCATACGCACACACGAACACACGCACACGCACAAACGGTTTCATACTAAACAAGAAGAAATATATCTGGACATTTTATCTGGCTGATATTCAACAAAGCTCCAAGTGTCACTTATACACAATCACTAGCAGAGCAGTTTATATTTATACACAGGTAGTGATTCAGGATACATGCAGTCTTCTCTATTATCTCCATGGTTAACTACTATATTCAAGTAAAGGGGTGTTGAGGCAAAGTCCGGCCCCCACCCACTACAAGTGCAAGGCACTTGCCCCACAATAAGACTTTTCCTGACACTCCTTCCATTTGGCATAAGGTCTGATTTCAGGTATTTATTACTGTATGATGATTCTTCTAATTGTGATACTATTAACTCATTACAGTCTAGTGAAACCTCCAGGGGCTTCTGCAGATACATACTACTGACACCTTTACACAGCAGACATTACTTGTTCATATTTGTATTAACAATTCCAAAACCAATGTTAAATATGAAGTACTGAGAGATTTTGACTTAAAGCTCTCACAGTGATTTTGTCCCAGTTTTTTTCACAACACAGCTTCTTCAGGACAGCTGTCTGGTTCATTTACCACAATCACTATGAAAAAAAATACATCCTCAAATTTCCCTGAACCATGCTTACTGATTCACTTAGATTTCATGTGTGCATTGAAGTTCAATTATTGACTGAGGTTCCTTCTGTACAGGGTCTGCATGTCTTTCAAGTGTTCATATAGGATCTCTTGTATTCCAAAGACATGTAGTATGGAAGAACAACCATGGCAGGACTAGCCACCCAGCAGTGTGAACATTGGCTCTCGATGATTATCACCATGTGATTCCCCAACCCCATGTGCAAAAAAATGTGAAAAAGAGGTTGTAGTTAAAGTCAAAGTAAACTTTATTGTCATTTAGATATCACAAGTGAAGTCTAAAAGAAATTACACGCATCATGCACAAATTGAGATGACAAATACATAACATACAATTACACATGCTTAGAAGAGAGACATATACACACACACAATTACACATGTATCAGGCCTAGCATTTATCTTTCTGTAAGACAATTGCATTATTACTTATTACTACAATTATTCTATACACCAATATACCAACTGACTGGTTACTTATTACACCTGTACTTATTATACACTGTAATTCTCATGTTCTCTATATTATGAGAATATCTAGCAGTTTGTATTGCACATAATATTCTTGTAAACCGGTAAGTTGGTTATGATGATTCATTGTTATTGCGCTATTGTTTGGTTATCACAAGAATTGTCAGTGTCTCACACCCCTGAGATACCAAAGTTGAAGAGTCTAATTTGTTGAGGGAAAAAACTGTTCTTGAACCTGGTCGTTATACGCATACGCCGAGGTATCGTCTGCCGGATGACAGGCATTTGAACAGTTCATCGCTTGTTATTTTTGTTTCTCTGTTGTAACAACGTGTCATGTATAGATCCTTTATCACTGGAAGTTTGGATCCCGTTATTTTCTTTGCAGCTCTATCTTTTGTAGGGCTTTTTGATCTGCAACTGAGCAGCTTCCATACCACACCATGAAGTTGCATACTAAGATACTTTCTATGGTACCCCTTAGAAGGTGGGGAGGATAGAGACAGGGAGGCTCGCTTTCCTCAGTCTCCTTAGGAAGTGCAGGCATCAATGGATTTCTTTACTATGTGACTGGTATTTGTTGACCAAGAAAGATCCTCCACTATGTAGACCCCCAGGAATTTTGTGTTATTTTCCCTTTCCAATAACTCCCTTTTTATCGTGAGAGGAGTGTGAGCTGGTTGCACTCTCCTGAAGTCTGTTATGATCTCCTTGGTTTTGCTGACATTGAGGTCAAGATTATGCCTGGCACACCAGTCAATCAGAGAACTCACTTCTTCCCTGTAAGCTTTTTCTTCTCCTTTGCTGATGAGGCCCACAACTGTAGTGTCATCTGCAAACTTAATGATGTGATTGGTGTTAAATCTGGCTTTTCAGTCATGGGTCAATATGGTAAATAGTAGCTGGCTAAGCACACACCCCTGAGGTACTCTTGTGTTGATAGTGATGCTTTTTGAGGAATTCTTTTAGTCAGAAAGACCAGGATCCAGTTGCACATGTGGTTATTAACATCTAGGTGGACACGTTTTTCTATTAGCTTGTTAGTTAGCTTATTAGTTGTGGCATCACTGTATTGAATGCTGAACTGAAATCAATAAACAGTATTCTGACATAACTGTCCTTATTTTCTAAGCATGCCATTGTGAGATGCAGTGCAACAGCTTCTTGTAGATAAATGGATTCAAGTGCAGTGTAAAAACAATCATTGCTGTGCAGTGTAAAAACAATATTTGCTGTTGCATATTCTTGTGTGTGTGGATATGAAGTATATATCTAACTGTATACAACACCAACAGGCTGGACATAATTTTTCCCACTTTGCATCCCTATCAAACATCAGCACTGCACACAATAATGGCTATTTTAGGTAGTCTGGGCAAGATGTGTGGGAAAGGAAGACTTCACAGTGGCACAGTGACTAAGGATGACATCTCACTGTGCTTATCTCCTTGCCTGAGTTCTTGGTTATGGTTCTATCTGTGTGGAGCCTGCATGTCCTTCCTGTCTCTGTGTGGGTTTGATTCAGGTACTCTTGTTTTATCAATCACCTCAAAGACACACCATGAATGAACAGATGATCTTGCAATTTGCATAGAAAGCATGGTGTGTGTGTGTGTGTGTGTGTGTGTGTGTGTGTGTGTGTGTGTGTGTGTGTGTGTGTGTGTGTGTGTGTGTGTGTCTATAAAAGATTTGGCTTTTCAGGGGCAGAGCCTGTGTGTATGTCTAACCATAATATCGGTGGGTGCATATATAATTCTCCTGGGTAGTAAAAAAAAATAAGATATAAACACACAGAGCTTCTGGGGACCATCATTCCTAGCTATATAAGTGGTTTAGTATGGTCTTCAGCTGTGGAGTCCCACAAAACTGACTCCAGTCAGAACTGGGCATATAAATTGTTATAGTTTGTGTTGCGGCTGGGGGTACTGGGGTCATTATTTATTTAATCTTCTTCATAAACTTCAGAGCTGTGTACAAAAGGTCAGTATAGCTTGTGCAGGGCCACTGTACTATGTTGGAATAACAAGTTGGAGGAATTAATTATTTCAAGTGTTATTTTTTCACTTTCTTCACAATGGGAATCAAATTTTTATAAAGGTATATATATCTTCTGGGGGTAGGGGAAAGGAGACACTCTGAATATGTACAGCAGTCAACAATAGGTTACAATACGATGTGCTCTATTTGTTCTTTCACTTTTATCCAAGTTTGACTTCAGAGCAGTAGACAGAAGGTGTCTGTCTGTTGGGGTTAAGGGTGAGGGGGCATACTGCACTGATGTATGGCAGCAGCAACCTGAAATATATGACTATGTTCATATGTCCTTCAAATTCCATCTGAGTTTAACATGCTATGGGTATTGAGGAAATCAATAACTTTTTTTTTTGGGGGGGGGGGTTGGAATAAGGCAGTCATTCCAGATATGATTTACATGCCCTCACAAGCATTTTATTCCCAAGTTTAAGGACTACTGCTGCTCAGTTTTTTGGTAACTACTAAGTCATCAGCCAATAAAGATTAAGCCTTGGATATAACTTATTTCTTTCTTGAAAGAAAAAAAAAACTTTCTTTCCTTGGTCATTTTTTTCTGTGCTCAGATCATCATTGGAGCATAGCTGGTAGAGAAAAATATATAAAATGCATGTGAGAGCATTAAGAACACCACAGTTTCTTGGGGCTTAGTGGCCATAAGACCTCTGGCATAATTAAATTCTTTGCAGTAGAGTTATTACAGTTTTGGTCAGACTTGATGTGTTGCAGGGATGTAAGAAAAAGCTGACAAGTAAAACAAAGCAGAATAAAACAAAACAAAACTACTCTGGATAATATGAGGAGGGAAGGGATGGGAGGGAAAACAGGAGACAAATGGGCTGTGTCCCAGGCTTACAATAGATGGCAGGGGTGCAGATTGCCATGGAACACTTTGCCTATGGATCCGTATCATCTACAGCTGCCCATGCACTCACTATATATGGCATTTAAAAACGTGGTGCTTCAGGTGTGGCTTGCTATAAGGGATGTAGCTACTCTGAGGCAAAGAGTATGCTTTCAGTATGTAGGAGGTGTAGCTTATTTGTCAGAAAATGGAAGTTTGCAAAGGTGGCAACGCTATCACAATGGCAAACACAACTGCATTGATATTTAACCTTTATCTAGTGCAGGTAAAGAAATATTAATTGTTGTTCATAAAATATGCATTTATATTGTCATAAATGTAATATTTTCTAAATGCTCAACAACCAAGGCTACTAACAGTATTCATGTAACTTGAGTGGTTGCTGAGATATTGTAAATTGTTTACAAAATATTAAAAACTTATTAGCTACTTTGTTTACCATAACTTATAAAATCCAGTTTAAAACCTAGAACTGAAAGAATACTACAACTATAAAAATATCTGTGCTGAAGGGTTTCCCATTTACACTTCTTTAGTAACCTCTAGGCTCCATGCTTCCTAAGATATGAGCATTTCTTTGAAATGTGAGGACATAATTTGACTCTATCAAAAAGCTTAGGCTCCATACTTTGGAAGTTGCAGCGCAAACCTTCAGAGCTTCATTGGAAGGAATGAGTTAAATGATGTTTCAGTCATTAGATTCTGTGTTGTAGTTCAACCAATTATGTTTTCTGGGAATACTTACACAGACACACACACACACACACACACACACACACACATATATATGTATATATATATATATATATATATATATATATATATATATATATATATATATATATATATATATATATATATATCCTATCAATCAAAACTACAAACTTGAAAGCCAAAAAACAGGAACCAAAAGAAGCCAAAATCCTGAAACTCAAAAAGCCAGAATCCAATCCTGAAACTCAAAATCCACAAAAACAAATAATGCTAATATGCCCACAAACAACCATAATAAAACTGACCCTAGCCTCTTACTAACTAACACTAAGATCCTTAACTCACCCCAGAAACTAACTCTCTCTTGCCCCAAACCCATTTTTTTCACAATTGCACACATCTACCCTGCATGCCTAATCTTATACTTAATGCAACCCTCCTCAAACATACTAACCTTACCTGACTGAAACCCCAACTTAGCCCTGAACCCACTGTAATATACACCTACCCCAAATAACAAAAGCACAGCCTATTTTGTTTTTCTGAGGTTTTTTTTCAGGATTTTTTTTGAGTTTCTTTTTTTTTTTTTTTCATTTTGAGTTTTCAGGCTTTTGGTTTTTTTTTTGATTTTCAAACATAGTTTTTCAGGCTTCCATTTGTATATATATATATATATATATATAGAGAGAGAGAGAGAAAGAGAGAGAGTCAAAATTCAACAATATCTTAATCCAGGCTAAAATGTTCAAGTATATTTTATGTTTATAAAGCACAGGTTTATATTTAGTGCAGATGAAATGGTCAGCATATGAAAAGAAACAAGACCAAGCTAGAAAAATAATGCAGTTTTGAAAAGATGCAACACATTCATCTAAGTACTTTACCACCATTTCACATTGGAAAGAATAGATCTAGAGCAGTGATAAAATTATGTGGTATGCTAGTGATTAGTTGATTAATGCATTCTAAATGAATTTGTGTGTGTGTGTGTGTGTGTGTGTGTGTGTGTGTGTGTGTGTGTGTGTGTGTGTGTATCATAAATGCAACAGACTATCTGTGTAATAAGAATGCACCTTTCAACTCTACAGTGTAGAAAAATGTTTATAAAAGTATGCCAGTACACCTCACACCAAAGGGCTGAAGAGTAAAATTATATTATATATTCCACTCCATACAATGTTGTAGTCAATAAATGGCAAGACCCCAGTCCCATGTCTTTAAGAAGATTTCACTGAAAAGTTATTCTCGTCTGTTCTGTTCTGTTCCCCCTCCATCCTCACCCTTCAGTTTACAAAACAAGAAAGTACACTTTTGGAAATGGAATCTGACAGACAGATATGCAAGACAATAAATTAAATCCAGATATTAATTATTTAGGTGGTGATAATGAAGCTGATGGTGGTGATAATGAGGTGACTGCTTCACTGAATTTCAGTGGGGGTGACAGTGCTGTATCAGGAGACCCTCTCTAAGCAGGGATGAAAATCTATACGAAGAGTCTGAGATGGTTAAAGTGTGGCTTTATATTCAAGTGTTATCTTAGTGCCTTGTAAATCTTAAAAATTTGGTAGATACTTCATTTATGTATTAAGGATGGTGTTTACAGCTTTAGGGCATCTACAGTACCTCTATACTCTTTTCTTAAACTCTGAGTTAATTGTCATTACTTCCCCTCTACATGGTGAAGTCCCTATGTATTGGAAATATATGAAAGATAACATTTGGTTTTATTGCCTATTTTGTAAATAACACCTTTAAATTCTCATGTTATAATTGTGAATCCAAGCAATATAATGCATATTTATATTACCTCATGCATACTGTATTACATTTTTATGGTGTATGTAATACTTGGTGGAGTTTTTCTCCCCGGGCCTCTGCTGAAAAAGGGTGCAAGCTCAGTCAGACATTCCTGGTCAGCAAATGTCAAGTAAATAAATAAATGCTTTATTTCTGTAATAGAGACAGGAAGGAATGCTTCAGACCGAAGCTGAGCAAATACCAGGAAATAAAATGAACAAGGAATCAAAGGACTGTATGTCTCCCTCACCAGTAAGTCTCCAATGCACTGTGACCCATACAAACTGCATATCAGGCATACTAGCCTCTTACCTCATGCATGTAGAAACAAAGCAAAAATGATGATGCAAGTGAAAATATAAAAATGCTTCATTCTCAGAGATATAGTAAACCATCAAAGCAATTACACAGGGATGAGGGAAAGAATACTTAATTCACTCAAACGGTAAATAAACATCAAATAGTGAGCTACATGCAGTCAAGCAGCGGTGTACAAAACTGCACCAGCACCACATTCACAATATACTGTGTGAGTATAAAGTATGTGCCTTAACTGTAAGGAATGGTTTCTTCATGATTTCTATCTCATTCTCTCTTTTTCCATTTTTTTAATTACTGCAACCAAATACTATTCACCACAACCCACACATAAATCAAATATTACTGTTACATTTCTTGTCTCTAAAAATTATTCCAAGATACAGATTAATTAAATAAACTTCAAGAGAATGAAGTAGCTTGGTAGATAAGGTTTCTATCTCACAGCTCAAGGGTTCAGTCCTGGTTTCCACCAGACACTATGTGGAATCGGCATCCCACCCTCATCATGTGTCTTCTCTGGGTACTTTAGCTACCTCTAGCCACCCAAAAAACATAATGACTAGCTGTCTTAAATTCTCCATTCTAAATGTATAATGTCAGCACAGAAGCAATCCCTGTTCTCTTTTTTTAATGTCAGTACAGAACAATGACCTGTCTGCATTTAGATGTCTTAAGAACTACCAATGTAATGTATTTTTGTAAAAACTGTGTTTTGTTATGAGTATCTTAAATGTTTCTGCTGGAGCTTTTCTTCCTGGGCCTCTGCTGAAAATGAGATTTGCCCAGTTGGAATTTCCCAGTCAGCAAATACAAATACATAAATAATAATGAATAAATAAATATATCTTAGTTCGTTGTTTGTAATAGATATAGAGAATAATCTTAGATACTGATCTTCAGTCAGCAAAGACACATAAATAATAAATATATATTAATCTGAGGCTTGTAATAGATATACCAGAAGAATCTTAGATACCGATCTTCTGAATGGCTGAAAATGAAAAATTTGCAAACCTCTTTAGTTAAACTGCATTTATTTATTTATTGACTGACCAAGGGATTGACTGTTTTATTGAAACATGGGTTGACCCTTACTGGGGCTGGTCCATTTTCAGAGGCTATTCAAAAGGAAAAAAGCAGCAACATCAGAAAAGATGAAGTATGCAACACACAAAATTACAACAGGCAGTGCATTGTTGGGCCACACTATTCAAAAAAAAAAAGGACAGAACACATTTCTACAGCTGTGCAGTCTGATTAGTATGTCACATGTCATTACAATTCAAAGACTTGGACCACTGGAATGATAGACGTCTCACAGATGAATTGTTATGTCTTTAAGGGCACACTGATGCACAAAGTATACTGTTATGTTTTATCCGCACTAGAGCCAAAAACTGAATCACTTTGCAGTAAGACAAATGCAACAGTAAGGTATAATGTGTCTGACATACCTTATTAAGTGCTCCATGGTGTCATCATGCCACACATAGATTTATACATTTTTTTCATTCATCTCTGAGTTTTTACATTTACTATGCATAATAGTAGTGCTATGGTCATTACCTTGTTGTGGTGATGAGGGGTTCTAGTACTGCAAGTGTTCCCAATGGTGGGAGCTTGGCAACATCACTTTGTGTGGATGGGCAGATGTCTGGTTGCAGTAGCAGGTTTTGCTGAACTACAGGGAACTCCACAACTGGTATGTTTGTTTTCTACAATATAAAGTTTTTTTTTTGTTTGTTTTGTTTTTTGTTTTTTAAGCATCTGCTCTGATGTTGTCCTGTATACTAAGTAAGATTAGGAGGGAAAGGGATCTGAGTAATCAGATGTGATACACCACCAGAGTTATGTAATTCTGCTGCCGTAGCTTACACAGTTCCTAAATAATGTGTGATCCTGGAGGGTGCCAGTTTGAATTGTGTTCCATGCATGTAGTACTGCTGAGGTTAGTGATTCCAGAGGTTTTTTTTGGCATCTTTAAATCTATTTTGGATGCTAACAATGATGGCACAAGGAAAAGGAGACACATTTGGAGAAATTTTGTGGAGTAAGTTTGCGGCACATTGATTAAGTATTCAGACAGGGAAAAAAGAAACAAGGTATTGTAAGTAAAGAAATGGATGAATATATAAGTAAAATGAGGTTATAGATATTGAAAATAGTTGTACAAGGGATGAAAATAAAATGTCAGGATGAAGCAATAATGGAGAATTGTTATTATATTTAACCCTGGCCTGGGAACATGTTATATAGAGAAAAAAGTTGTTCATAAAAGAGAGGCAGAAAAGTTTTAAGTAGTGGAGGTTAATGTTAGGTAAATTGCATGTACAGGGATATAAGCAACAAAATGAAAGACTGTGTAAAATGTGTGATAAAGAGGAAACAATGGAGCATGCTTTAATGTTGTGTAGGAAGATGAAAATGGTTCTCTTATCTGTAGGACGGTACACTCAGAAGTGCAGCACCCCCCCCCGATCATGCTACACTGCAGTGTCAGTGATAGAAACTTACAACCTACCATCCCCAGAAAAGGGTCTGTGGAAAAGTTTACCCTGAAGATGATACTGAAGACATTTACAGACCAATTCAAAAGGGAGTGATACAAGTACCTCCCCCACCTTCTCTTTCAGTGTAGGGAGGTGCTCCGGGAATCTACAAGGTTTTCACCTTTCAAGCTGCTGTATAGTTAAAGTGTCAGGGGATTTCTCAATTTAGTTTGTGATGAGTGGTATAGTCAATGAGATTCCCACAAGGAGCCTGTTGTTGAGTATATCCTAAGCTTCAGGGTGAGGTTTAGGGGGATGGCCCAGGAGTACCCAACATAGGCACAACAGCAGCAAAAAAATCTGTCATAACCAAAGAGCCAAAAACCATTCAGTTGGGCAACAGGTGATGGTGCTCTTTCCTGTTAGACATTACAATAAGTGGCAGGCAGACTCGGTGAATCCTTTCACCATTGTGTAAAAGGTAGGTGATTTTAATAAAATGAGGAAGAGTTGCCAATCAGAAGACGGAAGCACAAACTCTACCAAGTTAATATGATAAAGTCCTATCATAACAGAGAGGCCTTGGTACTCAGGATCTAGACTGGGATGCAGGAGGAACCAGAGGGGAATCTGTTGAATCGCCTTAGAGAGGCTTGGTATATGAGATAGTACACTCCCAACAGTATCCTACCCAGGTTCAGCAAATCTTAGAAGTATTACAGGAATTTGGGAATATGTTTACTGGTAAGCCAGGATCCCAGGAGCTCATTAATCAAGCTTGTTAGAGATTGCCTGAAAGAGTTAGGCAAACTCTGAGAGATGAATTGCAGAACATATTGGAACCAGGAGTAATCCAGTAGTACTACAGTCCCTGAGCCTCAACAGGGGGTGATGCCACTAAAGAAAGATGGCAGCATGAGGTTATGTGTGGACTACAAAAAAAAAATCTGAATAGGGGCTTACCCCACACCCAGGAAAGATAAAGTCTTAGAGCAGTTGGGTGGGGCTGTGTATCCAACCACTACTGACTTGACCAAGGCTTACTGGCTGGTACCCATGATATGTGCAGCTAGGTAGAAATCAGCATATTTGATCTCAGTTGGGTTATAAGACTTTTAAAATCCCCTTTGGAATGAAGAATGACCCCTTTACTTTCCAGAGGCTGGCAGATGGCACCCTACCAGGAGGAAGAGATTATGTCTTTGCTTACATGGATAACACTGTCATCTGCAGCCAATCATAGGCAGAACAGACTGTTAAGTGCAAGGTTGATCATTAAGTCTAACAAGTATCAGGATGATATGGCAAAGGTATCTCATCTAGTCCATACAATGAGTGGCAGAAAAAATTAGGCCACAATTGGCCAAGGTCAAATCTATGCTGGCATAGCCCAACACTACTGCCAAGAAATAGGTGAAAACATTCTTATGGACAGATGAGGTACTATAGGAAGTTTGATCAATACAACAGCTACTCCATTCTAGACCTTACTATGAAGAATAGACAAGATAAGTCTGTCTGGACTCCCGCCTGTCAGCAGACAATTGCTTTGAGTGGACCCCCTATACAAAGCAATCTTGATTATAGTCAAGAATTTACTGAGCAAGTAGGTACTTCATTTCAACTCTGAGATATGCATTGTTCATTAATGAACTTCATGGGTACCTTCTATGCAGAGTCCTCATGTCCTCCCAGTGTCATTTTTGCCGGGTGTACAGGACTCCTCCAACAATCCAAAGACATATTGGTGAAGTGGTGGCCTAAAATGGCCACAGGGATGTGTAGATATTTGTGTCCTTTAATGGAATGGCATCTAGTCCAAGACAAGACTCTCTGGTTCTCTGTCCTGCAAATACTGCATACCAGGACAGCACCCAGCTCTCATGTGTACTACTTGTATATTAGATGATTGCTGCTGATCATCCAAGAAATGTAAATTAAACATCTGGAAGTATTAATCACTTAGAACTACAGGGCAAAATTAAGTAATCTTTCCATGTACATTTTGTCAATATAAATATTGATGGGTGGATTTTACTGGTATATCTCATCAAAGCAAAAAATGAAAATTTACAATAAAATGAGCAAAAAAAAAATATTGTATTAAGACCGTCTTGAACCCACCGGACAGTTTGGAATGATAATCCATTATTACATGACTGCAAAACTACCTCAGAGCACAATACATTGTATTTATTTATTTACTTGTTTTTATTTTATTTTATAGGTTCATAGGTGTCTACTAGGCTCATGACCACAGGGGCCTTTTTAAGCCTAGCCATGCATCCCAAATCTCTGACAAGTTCTGATACCTTTGATAAGTGTAAGCAGGGGCCTGTACTTGGTTTTGTTTTTGTTTACAGGGTTTGACTGACTGGGTGTTAAAAAATAAACAAAAAAAAAAAACTTTTCAGCAGAGGCCCGGGGAGAAAACCTCAAACATATTGCAAACATTTTAAACAGGCATTCAGTAATATGCATGAACAGCCAATAAGCAATATACATTAACAATTTCACATTAAATTAATTACATTCATATGAAATGATTGCAACTATTACATTAAAAAGATATTTGTGCATTAGGAGGTGCATTACTGGGTTTGTCAAAAGGATAATGGCTCTTGTGATTAGTGCTTAGAAATTCAAAGAAATGGAGGTGAGGGAAGTAACTAGACAATGTTAATATTGTACTTAAGATGTGAGATATGAAGCAGGTGCACAGATAAGTAAATATGTTTGGTTATCATAAAGTTTATATTAGAAATAGAGAGGTTGGAGGTGAGCAGTTTCACAAAGCTATGTGTATGGCTATGAGATGCTAGTAAAACTATTCAGGCATTAGTGAAGACTGGTTGTAGAAGAGCGGATTCTGAACAAAGAGAAATAGTTTGATAATATGGCAAGCTGAAGATAACAGTGGCATTCATCCTGGAAATTTACAGGTGCAGGTCCATTGATTTGATTGGTTAGGTTCAGGATGAGGTTTAAATGAGTTCAATTCTTATTACATTTCAGTGGTAATGGGATGTGGCTCCCTATTTTAGTTATGCTGTTTGAGTATAGAGAATAATTAGTATTAGAGGAGTTGGCTAAAGTGATTAGGACATTTTCTCTAGAGCATGAAATTCTGTTGGGGGAGTAATACTGTATTAAGTTGTTAAGGGCTGGGTGATTTTCTGTCTTGTTGAGAAGTCTGTGTATTATTGTTAGCAGAGAAAGAGCAATGTGATGTGATAGTTCTAACCAGTTTAATTATCTGAAGGATAGGCAGTACTGTGTTCTACTGTTATAGTTTACTGCAAATTTGTCTGTTTTATTATAACATTGTAAGAGTTTGGACAATAGTGAGACTTGCAGATCAGGACAGCATAGAAGAGAAATTGCAGTAACAAAGCAGGGGGTATACGTCCTCTGGATATATCACTGAAGTAGGTTTTACGCAGTATAATGTACTTAGTTTTTGATGAGTTTTTTAACCACATGTGATATAACGGTGGTCAATTTTCAAAATGGTCATAGGATCATAGGATCATAGGAAGTTACTAGGCTATTGGCCCTGAGGTCCTTATAAGCCTAGCCAAGAGTTTAGTCCATGTTTATACAAATCAGCACCCAATGCCCCTGCCCAGCAGGGACATGGGTGGAATCCCAAGGATGTATTTAATATTTCCCATCCTGTTATCTAGGTTGTACTTAAAAAGGGGTTAAGAGGTACTCTGCTTGATGTGGAGAGGGAGTCTATTCCACAGATGGGGGAGTCTCTGAAACATAAATCTGTCCCACCAACAAGTACTATTTATGTCACAGACCAGGTTGAGGCCGCACATGTGAGTTACTCAAGTGGAGGTTGACTTGCAGGTATGCAGCAGTCCTGTCAAGGTGGGGTCCAAGATTGCCTTTTATGCCAGACAGAGGTTGCCTCTGAGGAGTTGGTATGGAACTGAATAGAGGGATATGGCCTTTAGCCTATCTGTGTATGGCAGATTTTTGAGGCTCTGGATTCTCCTGATGAGGAACCTCTGTGGTCTCTCAAGCTGCTGCATGTGCTTTGTGAGATACATGCCGATCGGGGCATTGTACTCAGAAATGGGCCTTATAAGGGAAGAATACAGGGATGCTATGACCTCCTTGTCCCTGGATGGGATACCCTTACTTATGAGGTGGGCCATGTAGAAAGTTTTCCATAAAATGGAAGCAACATGGTGGTCAAAAGTCAGATTACTATCAATCTGGGTACCCAAATTCCTCACAACTGATTGCGTGCTTTGGACATTGTTATTAATGTGATAATTTGTGGGGACATCACTCTCTCAAAGGCGATAACGATGCATTTTTTGGTATTCAGCTTGAGGCCATGTTTCTGGCACCAGTCAGTTGGCCGGGTGAGCCCCTTTTGGAGGATGTCCATGTCACTAGGGGAATTGATGACAGCACCCAGCTTACAGTCCTCTGCAAACTTGGTCAGCCATAACCCACTGGTTTTGGCCTGCTCCTCATTAAAGTATATCCAAAATAACAGAGGCCCCAAGACCGAACCCTGGGGTACTCTGCTTGATACAGGTCTACTGCTTCAGGTGGCTTCCCCTATTTTAACTAGGTGGTCATCTCTAATGACATCCCGTAATTTTGTGTGGTCTGCTTGTTATATCATGGGGTTGCTGGCAGAGGCAATAGTGAATACTATTGTTTTGGTAAAGATATGATTTGTGGTAAAGAGCAGTATTTTTTTTTTTTTAAGGTTTAGTAGTACTTGTGAATTATTAGCCATGTTTCAATTGGTATGGGTTGTTGTATAAGGACCTGGTGTTTAGAGTGAGATTTAGCAGACCAAATTAGGATAGAGTCATCGGTCTACTGAACAAGGGTAGCATTTTCTGTACTAGCATAGAAGTCATCGTTGAAGACATTGAAAAGTATGGGGCCTAGTATAGATACTTGTGGGACACCAATAATTCTTCTTCTTTTGTCCCTAGCTGGTGACCAACAAAGGTGGTGGACCCTGGAGCCAGTATGCTGCTGTGGGTGCAGCTGTTTTCTGGACTTTCTTCATGACATTTTGCAATGCTGTTCAGTCCATGGCAATGTTTCTGGCCTCCTGTAGGTCAAGTCTCCAGCTTTTCAGGTCCTCTTCAACCTGTTTAGCCCACTTCTTATTTGGTAGAGATTTGTGAACTCTCCAGTTTGCGCATCACTCTTTTCATAATAGTCTGTATAGCAAGTGGACGATGTCCATCTTGCACAGTGTCAAAGCCAGCACAGCCTCCTGTTCTGCATCTATTTGTTGATCATTGGCTGTTGATCGATCTGATCTGGATGGACTCATTTCCACTGTTGCCACAAAGCAAGATTGGTACAGGCATTGCATTTGGAAAACCTCAAGCTTGTTCAAGTCTGGCTTGAAGAGGATCCGTGTTTCTGATCCATAAAGGAGAATTGGCAAGATCAGCGCCCGGAAAAGGCAATTCTTGGTGGTGATAGATATGTTTTTCCTCTTCCACAGACACCACTTGAGTGAGGAAAATGCTGTAATGGCTTGTTCAATCCTGCTATAGACTTCAGGTATTGATGCCAGCTTCTTCTCCTGTACCAGTGAACCCAGATACTTGAATTATTGTGTTTGTTCAATCTGAACTAGCATGAGGGGGACAGTGGCTTGTGACCCATTACTTGCCATCACATTTGTCTCGTCTGTATTTATCCATTGGCCATATGATTAGGTGATATGGGTGATGTCATAGAGGATATCTGTGACCTCAGCATCACTGTTTGTGAAAATGGCACTGTCATTGATGAACATCAGGTCAGTTACAGAATGGGATTCATCATACTGGACACTGGTTCTGCTCTCAAATTCTCTCCTCATGACGTCATCCACCACTACGTTGAACAACAGTGGAGAAACCACATCCCCTTGACGGACTCCTGTCTGAATTGTAAGTTCTTCAGACAGTTCATTCTGAATGCGCACTTGGCTGGATGGTTTACAACATTTCCAGGAGCTATTGGAGAATGGTCTTAGCAAAGTCTGATCGAGACCTAGAGAAGGAATCAAGCTTGTAAAGCTTTGTAAAGGTAAGTAGACAGGACAAAGTTGCTATTTCTAGAATAATTGTAGAATCCATCACCTTCCAAAAAACCATAGAAGAAGCTAAGGCCCTAGGAAAATTAGTTTGTATTCCTGGAATAGCTATGCTGTTGTGAGAATAAAAAAATGTAATGGCCTGAGATAACTATTTGGAAATAGTCTGCTTAAACACAGATTGTCCTTTCTTATTAACTTTACAAGAAATAAACAACTGATCCAAAGATCTGAAAGATTTTTTTCTGTCAAGATAGCACCTGAATTGTCTGTGGACATCCAAAGTATGGAGTATCCTTTCTTCCTCATTTTTAGGTTGAGGAAAGAAAACAGGGATATGGATAGTTTTGGTTTAACGTAAACTTGGATACCACTTTAGGCATAAAAGAAGGATTAGTTTTGAAGGAAACCTTGTTTCTGTGTAAAATCAGATAGGGTTGAATAGCCATAAGAGCTTGCAACTCAGATACTCTTCATTCAGAGGTCACAGCAATCAGTAGATCAGGTTTACATGTTAAGAACCTCAAGTCAGCCTGATGAACTGGTTCAAAGTGTTAGCCTCCCTAAAATAAACTTAAGATCCCAAGGAAAAGCCACAGTTTTCTTGGAGGTCTCTTAGGTAAAACCACGTTCAAAATCATTTTCACATAAGTATGCATCAAAGGAAGGGATCCATGGGCAGACATGCAGAAAAGGCTGACAAATTAACCTTGATGGAGGAGTAAGAAATGCAAATGAATAATAACTCACACAAATATTGTAAAACCAGGCAAATGCTAGTCCTGAAATGGTGCTGGTTATTTTATTGGCACCGACTAAAAAAACGTTTCTATTTGTTAACATATGATTTTCTAGGAGCAGGCTTTCTTGTCTCCATTAATATCTGTTGTACATCCATAGTAAACAACTGCCTAAAGGGAATCTTACACACTGCAGACTAAGAAAACTCTGGAACAAACTAACCTATCCAAAAGCAAGCTAAAGCAGCTGCAAGGCAACAGCTTGTCACAGATCCAAATTTTTATTAAATGCAAACATTAAAAAGTCATAATATAAGTGCTTTTGTCTACCTCTACAGACTTCATCAGATACAAATGGATAAAATCAAACAAATGAATTTAAAAATAAATAAAATACAACATGAAAGAAATTGACAGACTGGGATCTGAACTAGCAAGACTGAAAAAAATGATTGTGGAAGGTGTAAATTGCCAGTTATTTAAATATGAACATTGACGGATATACAAAAGCATAGAAGCCCATTTAAATATGCTGCAGGTGGGGAATGTGAGAAAGTTAAATAGAGACATTAATGATTATGCCAATGGAGTTGCATACCCTAACCCCCTAGATCCCAGGGTATGGCGCCAAGACATCAGCTAAGGAATTGGGTTGTGAATGATCAAAGTATATGTAATGAAGTGGTGGTTGGTGTATCTGGAAGAGGTGAACCAAACAATGAGAGGGAGGAATTCCCCCCATTGCCACCACAACAGTCTGAACATCCTAACTACCACCCCCTGCCAAGGGTTTTGGATAGAATACCTAATAAACAATTAAATATGAACCAAGGGGGACATTTGGCTGATGAGCAGCACCAAAATTTTCAGATTCCCCAGTGGCCGTACAAGAACAGGTCATCATATGGGACCAGGCCCACAACCATGTACCAGAAGAAAGGGGGATATTAAGGATGGTGGAAATGAGGACTATACATAATGTAAATGAATTTGGCGGATAATCTAGAGGGGGGGTATGGCTGTAATTGAAAACAAAGAAAGAGATTTTCATGTGTATAATTATTCAACGCTTAATGTGGATGCAAGAGTGGCAAACACCTTAGCAAGAGGTATGACTTATGTTCCCAATAGGGGCCCAAATTTGGCTAATCTGCACTTGGATTTAAAATTATTTTTAAGGAAAGTCATTTTAATATCATGTTTGAAAATAATAGTAATACCATGTAGGAATATTATGTTTCTAGTTTATTCAATCCACCATTACACCTGTTGTTAGCAACATTTGAGAGAATCTGTCAAATAGATATAAAACAAGAATATATTCGGCACAACAAGAATAGGAATAAAAATAATAGGAGGGCATATGGGTCAGTGAATTGGGGTGACAGTGAGAGGCAGGTAATGAATTTTCTAAAAAGAAGTCAGGTATGCGTAATGAAACCAGATAAGGGGGTGAGGTAGTGATAATGGACAATGGTGATTATATGAAAAAATGGAGAGCATTTTGATGATTGATACATATGAATTGGCATCATTAAATGAGGTTAATGGGGCACACCGTAGAATAAATATGCAGTTGAATGATTTACTTATAGAACAATGTATGCGTATTGAGATTTTTAACTACCTTAGTGTAACCCACCCGGTAACACCAACAATGATTGGCGTACCTAAAATTCATAAGTCACTTGAAAATCCACCACTATGGCTGATAGTTGATGTTAGGAGATCAGTTACATGTGCAATAGCTACATTTTTGGACTGTATATGAAAGAGGAAGGAATAATTTGTAAAGGCTCCTGGAATTTTTTGGTAAAGATCCAAGGAGTGTTTTTGAGCCACAGGATTTGTTAGTTACTATAGATGTTAAAGACTTATACAGTATAATACCCCAGCATTTAGAGATAGAATGGATTTGTGAATTTTTATTATGGAAAAGAGCCCAACAAGACGAGATAAATTCAGTAGAAGAATTATTAGAAATAGTTTTGAAAAACAATTATTTAATGGTTGGGAGAAAGTATTATCATCAGAAAAAAGGAATAGCCATGGGGTCTCCATGTGGTGGTGCAGTGGCAGATATGGTGATCGCATATTGGGAAAAAGAATATCTAGAATCTTCCCATTGTATAAAATATGCACTCTTCCTAGACAATGTATGTATTGTATATATTTTATGGAAAGGGAGCCTAGTGGAATTATATGGTTTTCTGGAATATATTAATAATATTACAGAGTTCTTGACCTTTCCTCATGAAATAAATAGAGATAGAAAGCTTATTTGGAAGTATTATTAGAAAATGACTATGAAAACAAGCAATATATTGCAAAAATACATGGAAGGAGATATTTTCTAATAGTTTCTTACACTTTGATAGCACACACTCATACCACCAGAAAAGAGGAATAGTGAAAGGGCAATTGGTACATGTGGCAAGAATGATGACAAGGGAAGAGGACTTTGAAAAAGAATGTGATTTTATGACGTCCCTGTTTTTAAAAAGAGGGTACCCGGAGGAGCTAGTGGATAACTTATTAAGTGAAGTTTGCCAGAAATGTATTAGGAGTTTTATACAACAATTATGACATATGAATATGAATGAGAATAATACTAATATTCAAGAAATTCCCCCTACAGAATCAGTTGAGGACAAAATAAAAATGCATGATTTAAATACCCTCAAGGGAGGGAAGAGGGTCAATTATATTTTGAGGGGGCTTGTTCACTTAGAGGAATCCTAAATAAAAACTGGAAGTTACTTAGAGAGAATATCTTACTTAGGGTAAAATTGTACCCAGCCCCTAATATTGTGCATAGGAGGGATAAAAATATTAAAATGATTTTGTAAGCTGTGAATAATAATAACAGAGGGATGGAATTGGAACAAAAAGAGACTATTAAATGTGGGAGATGCCATTATTGCAAATATTTGCATGAAGGAACAATGTTTCAAGTTAAGGGTAAACAATATAAGGTTAATGAAAATGTTAGTTGTGAAACAAAGCAAGTAATCTACTTGGCATAATGTACCTTATACCCATGATAATATGAAAGCAAAATGGATAGGAGACTGAGAGAAAGAATTTACGAACACCTATATAGTATCAGGAAAGTGAATTCAAACAATGCACTGGCTAAACATATTATGGATAATCCAGAGAATACATTTAAGTTTTTGGGCATCAACAGACTGATAAGGAATGAAAGAGGTGGGCTATGGTCACTACTATTAGAAAAGAAAGAATTGATGTGGGCAATTATGCCTAGAAGCAGGATCCTGCCTGGGGTTAAATTAAAATATATCTATTGGGTGTATCCTAAAGCTAAAGGCACTGGAAAGGTGATGGTGGTGAATATTGTGTGTGTGTATATATATATATATATATATATATATATATATATATATATATATATATATATATATATATATATATATATATATATATATATGGGTCACCTTCATTTCGTCTACAGTTCACTTCACTGACAGTCAAGTCAGCAGGCCGAATTCACTGAAAGTTCATTTCACTGACACTTCTTTTCTGGAAACAGTTATTAATTGCACTTGTAAGAATACATCTGTATAGTGTAAAATGTTTATGATATGTGGGGGGCTGTGCCCCCACACCCTCTCTTACTATCTATTCTAACTCCAGGAATGCTCTACAGTGGGGAATAGGCCATATATCACTGTCGAAGAAATGAGTGTCGGTGAAATGAAGTGTCAGCGAAATGAACTTTCAGTGAATTGGGCCTGCTGACTTGACTGTCAGTGAAATGAATGGCGGACGAAATGAAAGTGATCCACACACACACACACACACACACACACACACATATATATATATATATATATATATATATATATATATATATATATATATATATTATTGAAATAGTATGATTTTTTTATCTGAGACAACTTTATTAAATATGTATAAGCAATGATATTATTTATAATGTACATGTATATATTTATGGGTTGGTGCATTCATAGGCTAGGCTATTTGCCTTGGAGGTGAGTCAAACACTGCACCTTCTGTTTTTGGGCTGTGCACCTTAAACACTACGATATTATTCCTTCCATTGGGCTTATGTTTATTTTTTGTAACTTTAAAAGATAAATATATACTGATTGTGAATACCCATTTACATTTTATATTGTTATGCCTTGATTTTTATAAGGGTATAAAATATTAATTTCAGTAGGAGAGTTTTTTTGAAGTAACATGCTAAAAAATGGTGTTTTTAATATAAGTATTTTAGTATTGTTATACATTGTATTTATTTGGTGTGCAGATTAAAGGAAAAAAGGTGTTTAGCCACTTTAAATGCTCTTAGAAGGGGTGGGTATGTACCTATACATTGATGGGTGTTATTTATTTAAATTCATTTGTTTGATTTTATCCATTTGTATCTGATGAAGTCTGCAGAGGCAGACGAAAGTGCTTATATTACGATTTTTTAATGTTTGCATTTAATAAAAATTTGGATCTGTGACAAGCTGTTGCTGTGGAGCTGCTTTACCTTGCTTTTGGATAGGTTAGAATAAAAATCTTACCATCCAAGCAGTCAGTTGAAGTTGATTGGGTTCAGGGTGCATTGAATACCCCTGTTCTTGTGTAAGTGGATCCATTATGTGAGGAAATTTGTGGTAACTGCCCCTGGTCATTTCTAAAAGAAGGGAAAACCACTGTTGCCTGGCCCAGTTGGGAGGCATCACAATGATGTGGGGGATTCCTTCTGAATCTTCAGTAGTACCCTGGATATGAGTGGAATGGGTAGAAAAGAATACAGGAACATTCCTGGTCAATGAAAGGAAAAGACATCTGTCTTCAAGGCTTTATTGCCTTTAGCCCTGAACCAGAATTTTGCCAGCTGATTGTTCAGAGAAGATGCTATAAGATCTACTTCAGGAGCTCCCCACAGATGGACCAAATTTTGAAAGATCCCCTGATCTAATTCTCATTCACAAGTGTCTGCTTTTGTTCTGTTCAACTTATCTGCCACTCAGTTTTCCTCTGACAGGATGTAAGATGTCTACAAAGTGAGACTGTCTGCAAAGCTGTATCTCAAGCTAACATGGCTAGTCTGCACAGGGGGTAAGACCTGGTTCCCCATTCCTTGTTGATGTACCAAATGACTATGGTATTGTCTGTGACAAGTAGAAGAGGTCATGGGGACCAAAGAAGATTCAGAGAGTTAAGTGCCTTGATTACAGCAAGCATCTCTTTTATATTTATGTGCTTCATCTGTCCTTGGTATCCCAAACACCTTACACTTTTATTCCTCCTAATACTGTTCCTGAAGCATAGTCTGCAGTGTCTGTGGTGACTGACTGCTTGGAACATGGAGGGACAAGGGGAGACCTGGATTAAGGAATATTTGCTGCCTCCAACAAGTGATTTTTCTTAAGGCAAATCCCAGAAATTGGATTTGAAAGATAATGGATATTTGTGCTGGGAACAGAGAGATATCGGATTCTCATGTAGAGTCTTGCCAGGAGTATCATGAGAATCATAGATGACATGAGACCCAAAAGTTTGAGGGAAAAACCCTAGAAATATACATACATATAGCTCTAAGTTTTCCTGTATTAGAAAAGCTCTTGGGCCTGAGGTGTTTAGCAGACACCCTAGGAACACAATCTTGTATGATGGAGTCAAAAAGATGTTGGAATGTTCTTTTGGAATCACAACTTATGTAAGAGAGCTCTCATCCAAGAGACAGACTCCTAAAACTCTGAAAAATACTCTGCTAAGATAAGCAAGTTGTCTAAATATGGAAAAATGTGGATACCTTGTAGCCTGCAGTCAGCTATAAATGAAAGTTATGCACTCACTATAAATCTGGATCTGTGTTGTCTGTTTTCATCCTTTCTCAACTGATAGATCCAAGATTTGTCATTGCATCTGACTTCAGCCACTTATTTAGACTTAGGATTTGTAGCTCAGGCTCCTCCCTTTACCCACAATCCCCTCCAACATTTTGAGATCAAGTTTGCCCAGAGTATTCCAAAAACAATCCAATTATAGATACAACTATTATGCATGTATTTTATATATATATATATATATATATATATATATATATATATATATATATATATATATATATATATATATATATATGGGGTCCCCTTCAGAAACTCAAACATCCACTTATTCGACCTTTAAAATGCTTAGACAAAAAGGCCAATGACTGCACAACACCGACATTCCAGAACATCGATTTTTCACTCCAGGTAAGTAACTGCTTGGCCATCCTGTTGAACTTTTCCCCTTACCCCCACGGTAGTGTGATCTCAGAGCTAGTATAGTTAGTTAGGGGGTTGGTTTTCTATGGTTTGTGTTTTTGTTCAAGTGGTTACTTACCTGGAGTGGTAAGTTGGTGTTCCAGGACGTCAGTGTTCTGGTGCTTTTGGCCTTATATTATGAGTTTCAGGTAAGTGGAATTTCATTCTTGTAAGATACACCCGTATATATATCTATATATATATATATATATATATATATATATATATATATATATATATATATATATATATATATATATATATATATATATATATATATATATATATATATATATATATGTACATACATATATATATATATATATATATAGGTCTACCTGACATTGCTGACACTCCAGAATGCCAACAACCATATGGCCGACACCATATGATCGACATTTGGAATGCCGACAATGTGGAACAGGCAACTCACTATAGTGCGGAATGGAAAGATTTCCATTCCTTCACTGTAGTGCAGTCTCGGAGTTGGTATATTAAAGTTACGAGGGGTATGGGGGTGTAGCCTCCCTGCTAGCAGTTGAAAGGGAATTTAATATTCCTTTTTTATGATTTTATTCCGTTGTCGAGATTTCGGTTGGCGGTGATGTAGTGTCAGCCATGTCATTGTCGTTATAGTGCACTTTCAATCTTTTCAGGTAGATCCATATTTATATATAAAACAAAAGCTATTTAGGGAGAAAAAAACAAAATGGGTTGGAGTAAAAAGAATTCCTCTAGAGCTGCAAGAGTGTGAAGTCCTGCACTATAGGCAAACTGTAAGGCCATACCAGAAGACATCAAGTAGAGTCTTGCATGAAATGAAAGTGGGAAGGAGGGATGAAAGCGAAGGAAGGACAGAAACATACAACACAATATCCATTGCTATGGTGTGTACATAGCTTTTGTATCAGATGTGGTATTTTCTGTCCATTCCTCAACTGATGGGACAGAATTCCCATTTACTTGGTTCCCAGGGTATTTTTTATAGAATGATATTCCAGAGAACAGCAGAACCAAAAGCTGCACTATCTCTGGAAAATAAATCTAATTTGTAATATGAGATAAAGGTATGAACATTTAACCAAGTGGCAGCAGCACAGATGACATCAATTGAAGCTCTAGAAAAGAAGGCAAAAGTAGCAGAAGCAGACCTAGTGGAATGTAGCTTCAGATGCTTCAGTAGAGTCAAAACTTTACCCTTATTAACTTGAGAAATGCAGTTAGTTGACCATCTTGCTAAGGTAACTTTTGACACAGCTTGGCCAAACTTATCTTTGGAAAAGATATAAACAATCGGTCTGATTTTCTGAGGGAACTGGTCCTGTGAAGGTAGAACCATAATTGTCTATGTACATCTACCAAATGAAGCATATATTCTTCCTTATTGGTAATTTAGGGAAGAAGACTGGTAAATTAATGGTTTGATTGAGTGCAGATTCTGATGTTGTTTTAGGTAGGAATGGATGGACCCTGTACTTATGAGCAATAATATATGGAAGTTGACAAGACAGAGCCTGGAGTTCAGATACTCTGCTAGCTGAGGTAGACAGTGTCAGTGGCACAACAGGTAGCACATTCACTTTAGGTGCAGAAGGCTGTGTTTTTTTTATTTCCCACACCAGGTAGATCAATTACTGACACTGCAGTGCAGCATAATGGGGTACTGCACTCCTAAGTCTTTCCAATGAGGATTTAAACCAAAGCCCCACCTGCTTCGCTTGATGGTAATTCAGGTGGATGTAAAAGATCCTATGGCACCTATCAAAAACATTATTTCCAAAAAATACTTATGTATTTACAATTTTACAAATATACATATTTTTTACAAATATACAGTTTTCCATTCCCTTCCTTTACTACTATACATTCATAATTATTTTATTTATTATTCCAAGTTTTCAACCTTATTAGAGC
Organism: Protopterus annectens; assembly: GCF_019279795.1. Lineage (NCBI taxonomy): Eukaryota > Metazoa > Chordata > Ceratodontiformes > Protopteridae > Protopterus > Protopterus annectens. The sequence goes on from NC_056737.1 coordinate 365,158,774, forward strand.
ACACCCGTCTTTCCAAAAACACCATCTGAATTTACTCGGTACTGTTGCCAAAATTAATTTTCCATTAAGCATAATTTCCTTTATCCTTTCATTCCATATGACTCATATGCATTTTATCTATTCTTTCAACATATTCTTTACTTCTATTCTTACAATATCCATATTTATCTTACCACACTTTATATCTTCAAAATAATTTCTTTACTTAACTTTTCCCATAATTTAGTACTATTTTACATTTCAAAAAATATGCTCACTACTTTCCTTTTCCCCCACAATGTAGCCATATTCTTTCACTTGTCTTTTTGTATGGCATGTTTCCTTTCACTGGTATTTCATCGATTACCAGAGAAAAAAATCTTGACTTTCTACTTTCTTGTTATACCATTTATTTCTTATTTTTGTATCTTTAATTTTTTCTTCTACTAGATTTTCACATGATTTAACATAATAATAAAGTATCATTATATTCTTATACCATACTATTCTTTCTTTTTCTATTTATAGGTTCATAGGTTTATAAGGTTGGTACTAGGCTCTCTTCCCACAGTATTTAATTCTCTGGTCCCCTGTCTAGCAGGGTGACTGACATGATCCCCGGGGTGAATTTTCTATCTCCCATCCAATCGTCAAGGTTCCTTTTTAAGAGGGCCAATGAGGCACTCTGCTTGACATGTATGGGTAGACTATTCCAGAGTATGGGGAGTCTCTGGGTCAGGAACCTATCCCTCCATCATGTTTTGTTCATTGTGATGACAAGGCTTAGATCCCTGGAGCATGTGGCTCTGAGGGATTGGGATTTCTTTAAGTGGAGCATGTCCAACAGCTCAGGGTTTGACATGGCCTTGTATGTTAAGCAGAGATGACCTCTGAGTAGACAATATGCCACAGAGTATAGCTGGAGTTTTTTTAGATGGTCAGCATATGGCATCTGCTTTAGGCCTGTGATTCTTTTAGTGAGATATTTCTGTGGCCTTAACAGCTGTTGCAGATGTCTTGTGAGGTACATACCAAACGGGGCATTATACTCTATAATGGGTCTAATGAGAGATAAGTACAGTGGGACAATGACCTCCTTTTTTCTGGATGAAAAGCCCTCAGTGATGAGGTGTGCCACATAGAAAGATTTCCTGACTGTTGTGGCGATGTGGTTATCGAAAGTGAGACCACTGTCCACCTGTGTCCCTAAGTCTCTCATCACACTTTCAGTGTTTAGTGTCCTGCCAATTATGTGGTAATTCATGGGTACATGTTTTTTTTCCAAAGGGGATAACTATACATTTCTTGGCATTAAGCTTGAGCCCATGGCTCTGGCACCAGGCATCTGTTTCTGTAAGGCCCTTTTGTAGAATATCCACATCATTTGAGGATTCAATAATGGCTCCCAGTTTGCAGTCATCTGCAAACTTTGTTAGCCAGAGTCCCTTAGTGTTGGCGTGTACTTCAGAGAAGTAGATGCCAAACAAGAGTGGTCCCAGGACTGAACCCTGAGATACGCCACTTGTCACTTGTCTGGAACTGGATTTGGAGTCGGCTACTTTTACAGTCTGGGTTCTGTCAGTAAGCCAGTTTGCAACCCATCGAGTGACATAGGGATTTATGCCCAGCTTAGTAAGTTTATCTATGATTCCAGAGTGGGGGATGGTGTCGAAGGCCTTGTCAAGGTCCAGATAGGCTGTGTGGACTGCCTTTCCCTCGTCCACAGCTCTGGAGACTGATTCTAAGAAGTCAATCAGATTCAGGAGACAAGATCGGCCCTTCACAAACCCAAACTGGGTGGGGGTCCAGTGTTTGAAGTTTTCCAATGTCTTTGTTTATAAGTTCCATGATAATGCATTCCATGCCCTTGCAGATCAGGCTTGTCAGACTGATGGGATGGTAGTTGCTGGGATCCAAGGCGGATCCTTCCTTGTGGAGCAGGATAACTGTAGCTGTGTGCCACTCAGTGGGCATGAATCCCGAGGTGAGATTATGATTAAACATGACACTTAGGTGAGGTGCCAGTTCATTTTGTAGTTCATGTAGTACTCAGCCTGGGATGTCATCTGGTCCTATGGATGCTGCATTCTTAGTTTTAGAGAGTGTGGTTTCTACCTGTGTGGCCGTGATTACCGGAATTTGGCAATCTTTTGGTATTGAGATGGGCCCTTTTGGGTTTGAGAAGGGGGGGTGAAGTTGGCACTAAATCGATCTGCCAGGATATTGGCAATATCCTGGGGATCAGTATATTTAATGCCATTCTGTTCTAGCTCAGAGCAGATCTGAACATTGCCATTTAGCTTCTTGACATAACTATAGAATGCCTTGTGACTGTCTTTGGAATCTTTGGAAATTTTATTTTCATAACTAGTTTTTGAGGATTTTATGAGGGATCTCAGCTTCTTACTGAGGCTGGTGAGGGAGTTTTTTGCATCCTGGGATTTTCCTCTTTTCTGCAACAGTTTCTTCTTTCTGTTGTATAGTTTGTTTATAGCAGGAGACCACCAGATTGGCTTCCTTTTTTTGGAGAACAGCATCTTGGTTCTATTTGGGATGGCACGATTCATGCACGAGTGGATGTGCTCGTTCAGTGCCTTAGTGTAGGATTCTGCAATCGAACTTCGAGATCCCGTCTGCGTGGGTGTCATGACGTTTGTCACTTCTGACTTCAGTAGCATGAAGTTGGCTTTGGAGAAGTTTTTTAAGGATGTTTCCTTATTGGGGGGGTGGGGTGGGATGTGGATGTCAAGGGTGATTTGCTTATGGTCAGGACTGACCAATGAGGGGGTGGCCACTGGTATGGAGCATCTATCTCCCATGTTGGTAATAACCAGGTCTAGGATATTGGAGACTCTGGTGGGACAATGGATTAGTTGATCCAGGGCATTGGAATTTATAAACTCCAAGAATCATTGGGAAAAAGAGTTGGTACCCAAGTAGTTTTCCCAGTTAATGGCAGGGTAGTTGAAATCACCCAGTATTAGGGTGTTTGGTTGTATCTTAATATTTTCCATTATATTTAGAAAGGTGTAGTGAGAATCTTGGGGCGTGGTGGGGGATTTGTAGCAAGCTACAATTTGGATTGCAGTCTTACCTAGTGTTAGTTGCACCTGGAGAATTTCAGATGCATTGTGTTGGGCAACTAGCCTGGAGGTGTGAATATCCTTGGTGAATATGGACACTCCTCCACCTTTAGTGTTTCGGTCTTGATTTTGTGACCAAAAAGTGTGGTAAGAGTTGTAGCCTGGCATTGCAGGGGTGCTTTCTGGAGCCTTGAACCAGGTCTCAGTTACTGCACAGATATTGATGTTCTCCATTTTTAGGAGTGCCTCGAGAGAGTGCATTTTGAGGTTTAGACTTCTAGCGTTGAGTAGCATTACCTTCAGATTTTGCATGCTTGTATCTGTTACGGTGGTGGTTTTATCCTTTGAACCTTGCCTAAAAAAGGCACTATAAGGGTGACAAGAGCTTTAGCCAGTAACCTGAATCCCAGGGGTGACAGGTACAGACCATCTCTGGCAAAGCATCATGGTTTGTCGATCGTGTCTTCACAGGCAGACAAATACTGGATCCCCTTTGAATGACACCAGAAGCTTAGCCAATTGTTGAAGTCAATCATTTTGTCGTTATACTGTGGTATCATTCTGGGTGAAGGCAGGATGCTACTCAGGGCTAGGGTCATACCTGCCTGGGTCACATGATCCAAGAACTCTTCCATGTCTCTTTTCATGTAGTCCAGGGAGGTACGTCTCAAGTCATTCACTCCAGCATGGACAATGACAGAGTCGTATTTGTGCTTGTTGTGGAGTGACTTGAGTGCATGCATTATGTGGCGGATCCTGGCACGCGACAGGCAGCTGACTGTAATTTTCTCCTTGTTCAGCCTGATGAGTGGGACATCAGTGTGCCTGACTATAGAGTCACCTATGACTAAAGTGATGAGTACATTGTCTTGCCTTAGGGGCTGTTGTTGGGTGGCACACTGGTGTTGTGAGCTATGTGTCGCTTTGGTTGTGACTGGTGTTTGTTTGCGTTTCAGCTTTGGAGGTCCTTGTTGCTTGGGCAGGTTAATGTTAAGGGCCTCCGCATATGTGGGTTTAGTGTTGCTATGTGTGGGTGTTGATGGTATGGGTTTTGAAGGGCTATGAGTTGCTTGAGGTGTAATGCAAGTGTTAACCTTCTCCTCTTGACTGTCTAGCACAATCTTGGCTGGAGAGAGCTTTGCCTCCAGTTCGGCTATGTATGTGCATCTCTCGCAGGTTGTAGTGTTGGGTGGTAGGAGCAGAGGATTGTCTGTGTACATGAGGCAGTTGCCGCATTGCCTCAGTATACTCAGATTCACCAGGTGGACAAGAGAAATCACTGGAAGCTGACCCTTGGACATGCCAGTTTAAGTGCTTTTTTGTAAAGTTTAAGAGCTGTTTTTCCTTACCTTTGCAAGGTACTTTGCAATTATAGGCTGTTTAGTGCCTATGATTAATTTCTCCATATTGACAAGGAGAGCTGAGTACTTGTATCAGTTTCTGCCTTCCTAGTGCTTTCCAGCAGGTTCTATAGCAAGTGCTAGTCACAGGGGTTCAGATTGTAATGCTACTACTGAGAAACCAGCTAGTTTTAAGGGAAAATTTGAAGAGCAGACTTTCTGGCAACTGGAATACTTTAACTGTAGCCTTGCAGTACTGCACGATGTGAAAAATGTGCAAACGCACATGTTTTTTAAGCCAGAAAGTTGAAAGGGATAGAAATCAGCCCAAAAAGGCTAATAAAATTACAATTCCAGAGCTGGAAACCACTCCTCTAGCATTAGATAGGCAGTACAATGCTCACCAGTCCCATTGGTAGGCAGTAGGACTTCCCTCTACCACAGCAAGGTCTGGATAGCTCTGAGCACAGAAAATAAAGTCCTGAGACAAGCCACGCCTGAGATATGGACTGGCTAGGAAAGGTGGGAAACGAGCAAACAAGATAGTATTTTTTTTTTTGTTGAAACAGGCTAAACAATGCAATAATACAGTAAATAAACACAGAAAAGCCTAACACACTTGAGTGTGTAGTCCTAAACAGTAAATGCAATTAATACTCTACAAAATTAGCAATTTAAAACTTTTTAAATGAGGCAAGGCAAGTGCACAACTGAAAAACAATTTAAGTGGCAGTAATACAGCAGAATAAGTAGCTAGTCTACATATACAGAGAAGTCTATATATACAGAAAATCAGCTAAAACACACAAACAATTCAGATGCAGTGCAACCTAGAGCACTTGAGTTGTAGCAATAAAATGTTTGATAAGCACAGTTGGAACACAAGGAGATTCAGGCAATTTTTTTTTTTTTTGAAAGGGAAAAAGGAGAAACAGAAGGCCTTATCAAATGTTCTCTCTGTTATTAGGTAGAATGAGCTAATGACACTAGACTGGGATGAGTGTCCCAGATCCGATTTACAGTAGGGGTGGGCAACTGCAAAGCCGCCAAGTATAACAGCAAGACACCAACACGGAGGGAGGGTGGGGACAATACAAAAGCTATTAGGCTACAGACAGTAAGCACTACAGAAAGCCACAAAATGAGAGTTTTTAAACAGCTAAAGGAGCAATGAGACTCTACAGAATGCTTTTAACTGCAAACAAATCAGTTACCCATGCAGATTAGTTAATAGTAATAAAATACACTAAAAAACTATGCAGCAGGCAATAAAAAGTGCTATATATAAATTGCTAGAAACAATAATCAGTATAAATAATCCAAAAAAAGTATACGTATATATCTCAGCTCACAGTTGTAAACACCTCTCCTCCACTCTGCTCACATTAATATTTTTCTTCATAACATTTCATCTTTTCATTTATACATTCTTTTTCTCTTTTACTCATTTTTGCCAAACTCCAAAATTTATCTTACTTACATTTAAACATTTTTACAAGTATCTCTAATTTTTTTTATTTATCCACTTTATCACTTTGAATAAATTCAGTGAAGCAGTAAATACCACAGAGTTAATTAACCCTAAACCTTTGTTCAAAAGCTTTGGAACTTTTTTCAGGATTCAGTCTAGAACCCCATATAAATAAAATTATCCAACTACATAGCAAAAACTTGGAACTCATTCCATCCTGCCTTAACCCTAGAACTCTTTCTAGCAAAGTTTAAAATTGCAGTAAAACATTATTTCACCAACCACTGGTTATGTGCCTGCACTTGCCAAGGTTAATCTCCCTCAGCATACCTCTCTAAGCAGCTCCTTGCTTATCTATATATATATTTTTTTCTTTTTCTTTTCTCTCCTAATTTCTACTGACATCTCTACCCACATAGTATACTACTTCCTTTTAATTACTTCCTAATTTAATGCAATTTTTCTCTTGTTTATCTTTGTATATATTCTTTATTATTTGAGCTGTTAGTATTATACTTATTAATTGTATTTGTTTAATATATACTGTATTTCTGGAGCTTTTCTTCCCTGGCCTCCACTGAAAATGGATATGGATCCAGTTGGACTTTCCCAGTTTGCAAATGTAAAACAAATAAATAAATAAATGTGCAATAGTCTTTTTTCAAATATTGTTGATAAGATAAATACACATACCAAATATGCTGCTTTTCGCATTAATTCTGAATGTTTTTAAATACAATTTTTTTCCCTAAATGATAACCTATACATTTTCCAGAAAGAACAGAATTCTTTTAATTCTTCTATTATTTTTCTTATTGGATTCTGCTTACATTCTTAGGATTCCGCTTACATTCTTATTGCCAAATGTTATACCTAATACAGAGATTTCATTCAATGTAAAATACATTCCCCTATCTTAACCACATCACCTAGTACTTTACTTTTCTCTTTGTTTAAAGTCATATCTATTGCTTCTAAACACTCATTTATACAAAATATTACTTCTTACTATTGTTTTGCAATTACTATACTATCATCTGCGTACGTTAACAAAACTTGATCTTAATCCTTAAGGCATTATGGCCTCAGCCTCTTTCATTTCACAATTTATTTCTCTTACAATCACATTCATAACTAAAGTAATAAATATACAACTCATTAGACGTCCCTGTTATATACCCCTTCTGAAATGTATATCTTTACTTTAACAACCATTTATTAGAATATTTACTTTATCATTACTACATGTGGACATAATTTTTCTCATTTACATCATATTCTTTCATTATCACCCACAAATTCATGTCCTATTGTATCAAATGCCTTATCAAGATCTATGGTAAGTTTACCTTCTTCTCTTCTATTTATAATGTCATCCACAACCTCCCTCACTATCATTAATAATTCTTGACATCCTTTCCCTTTTCATGCTATGTATACAATTCTCCATAACACTTTCCATATTAATTGAAATCTTTTCTATATTATTTTCATAAAGATTTTATAGATATTACATAAAACCAAGAACCCGCAACACAGCAACAAGAAAATTCCAATTCCACAGGTAGCAAGAAAAAACATCAGGAATCAAAGAAAGATAAAACACAGTAGTTAAAAGACCCCAGAGGAGGTCCCTGGGAGGATAAATTGGAGAAGCAAGAGTTGCAATGGCTACTTAGGCTAAATGGTAGCTCTCCACCTGGACTTAATGAGCACATTTCTATTGGTGGCGCTCTGAAACTTAAATATTCTAAATTTTAATATAACTGTTTTAGGAATGTATATACATATATATATATATATATATATATATATATATATATATATATATATATATTTTATATATATATATATATATATATATATATATATATATATAAGATAAAATATTTGTACTTTTTTGTATATTCTGCATTTCTTGTTTTTTATTTTGTTTAAAAGCTTTGGAACTGTACAAAAATATGATTGCACTTTAAATTTGAGGGTATGTGTAGTCACATTGTTTAATCAATGGGCATATATAAAAATGTGTTTGAATGTGGCTGTATAGTCTTAAGAAGTCTGCTTACTACTCAGATGAAAGCACTAAGTATCTTTTTTTGACTCCTGCTGGTTTTTCTTGCTACCTGTGGAACTGGAATTTTCTTGTTGCTATCTTATAGATATTATTATTTAGTACTGCTGGTTACCAGTTTTTAATTGAGTTTTATATTCGTTCTTCCAAATACATTTAAGTATTCTGATATATAGCTCTTTATACATGAAACCTTCATGTAGCCATTCATTTAAAACCCATAAAATTTTCTTATTGGCCATTCCATTAAATTTGTATCTCCTTTTCAGAATCTTTATTTTCTTCCTCTGAAAACTTTCTTTTTGTTTCTCATATTATTTTCAATTTATTTTGTTCTTTCTTTAAACATTTCTTGTACATACTCTACTATAATATTCAGCCATTGGGGATGCACAAGCCAGTGCATTTCTTTCTGCCGGTCCCAAGCCCGGATAAATGGGGAGGGTTGCGTCAGGAAGGGTATCCGGCGTAAAAATTCTGCCACATCACTTATGGCGCAAAAAGTTCATATTTCGAGGCCTGGGTTAACAACGACCGCCACCAGTACTGTTAGCCAACAGGGTTCTGGCAGAAATTGGGCTACTGTTGGCCGAAGGAGAAGAGGAGGGTGAAGGCATGCCCAAAGGCAGGAAGAGAGGAGGAAGGTTAGGAGTGTAGCAGTGAGGGTAGGAACTTTGAATGTTGGCAGTATGACTGCTATAGGAAGAGAGCTAGCTGATATGATGGAGAGAAGGAAGGTTAATATATTGTGCGTGCAAGAGACCAGATGGAAGGGAAGTAAGGCCAGGTGTTTAGGAAACGGGTTCAAATTGTTCTATCATGGTGTGGATGACAGGAGAAATGGGGTAGGGATTATACTAAAGGAACAATATGCCAAGAGTGTTTTAGATGTGAAGAGAGTGTCTGACAGAGTGATGTTTATGAAGCTCGAAATTGATGGTGTAATGATGAATGTTGTTAGTGCATATGCCCCTCAAGTTGGGTGTGCGATGGATGAGAAAGAGAAATTTTGGAGTGAGTTGGATGAAGTTGTGGTGAGTGTACCCAAGGGTGAGAGACTAGTGATCGGAGCGGACTTTAATGGGCATGTAGGGGATGAGGAAGTGATGGGTGGGTATGGTGTTAAGGAGAGGAATGCAGAAGGTCAGATGTTTGTGGATTTTGCGAAAAGGATGGATATGGCTGTGGTGAATATGTATTTTAAGAAGAGGGAGGAGCATAGGGTGATGTACAAGAGTGGAGGAAGATGCACACAGATGGATTATATCCTATGTAGGAGGGCCAGTCTGAAGGAGATTGGAGACTGTAAAGTGGTGGCAGGTGAAAGTGTAGTTAAGCAGCATAGAATGGTGGTCTGTAGGATGACGTTGGTGATCAAGAAGAGGAGGAGGAGTGTGAAAGCAGTGCCAAGAATTAAATGGTGGAAGTTAAAAAAGGGTGATTGTGAAGTGGAGTTTAGGGAAGAGTTAAGACAGGCACTGGGAGGCAGTGGAGAGTTACCGAATAGCTGGGTAACTACAGCAGAACTAGTAAGGGAGATTGCTAGAAAGGTGCTTGGTGTGACATCTGGACAGAGGAAGGAGGACAAGGAGACCTGGTGGTGGAATGAGGAAGTACAGGAGAATATACAGAGGAAGAGGCTGGCAAAGAAGAAGTGGGATTGTCAAAGAGATGAAGAAAGTAGACATGAGTATACGGAGATGAGGCGCATGGCAAAGAGAGAGGTGGCAAAAGCTAAGGATAAGGCGTATGGAGAGTTGTATGAGAGATTGGACACTAAAGAGGGAGAAAAGGACCTGTACCGATTGGCTAGACAGAGGGACAGAGTTGGGAAAGATGTGCAGCAAGTAAGGGTGATAAAGGATAGTGAGGGAAAGGTACTCACAAGAGAGGAGAGTGTGTTGAGTAGTTTGGAAAGAGTATTTTGAGAGGCTGATGAATGAAGAGAATGAGAGAGAGAGAAGGTTGGATGATGTGGGGATAGTGAATCAGGAAGTGAAACAGATTAGTAAGGAGGAAGTAAGGACAGCTATGAAGAGGATGAAGAATGGAAAGGCTGTTGGCCCAGATGACATCCCAATGGAAGCATGGAGGTGCTTAGGAGAAATGGCTGTGGAATTTTTAACTAGATTGTTTAACGAAATTTTGGAAAGTCAGAGGATGCCTGAGGAGTGGAGAAAAGGTGTTTTGGTACATATCTTTAAGAATAAGGGTGATGTGCAGAGCTGCAGTAACTACAGAGGGATAAAATTGATCAGTCACAGCTTGAAGTTATGGGAAAGAGTAGTAGAAGGTTGGTTAAGAAGGGAGGTGATGATTAGTGATCAGCAGTATGGTTTCATGCCAGAAAACAGCACTACAGATGCAATGTTTGCTCTGAGAGTGTTATTGGAGAAATACAGAGAAGGTCAGAAGGAGTTGCATTGTGTCTTTGCAGACTTGGAGAAAGCATATGACAGGGTGCCTAGAGAAGAGTTGTGGTATTGTATGAGGAATTTGAGAGTGGCAGTGAAGTATGTAAGAGTGGTACAGGATATGTACAAGGGTAGTGTGACAGTGGGGAGGACTGCAGTGGGAGTGACAGATCCGTTTAAGTTGGAGGTGGGATTACATCAAGGATCAGCTCTGAGTCCTTTCTTATTTGCAGTGGTGATGGACAGGTTGACAGATGAGATCAGACAGGAGGCCCCGTGGACTATGATGTTTGCAGATGACATTGTGATCTGTAGTGAGAGTCGGAATCAGGTTAAGGAGACTCTGGAGAGGTGGGGATATGCTCCAGAGAGCAGAGGAATGAAGGTCAGCAGGGCTAAGACAGAATATATGTGTGTAAATGAGAGGGAGAGTAGAGGAATGGTGAGGATGCAGGGAGTAGAGTTGGTAAAGGTGGACGAGTTTAAGTACTTGGGATCAACAGTTCAGAGTAATAGTGAATGTGGAAGAGAGGTGAAGAAGAGAGTACAGGCAGGGTGGAATGGGTGGAGAAGAGTGTCAGGAGTGATTTGTGACAGACGGGTACCAGTAAGAGTGAAAGGGAAGGTCTACAAGAGGGTAGTGAGACCAGCTATGTTATATGGGTTGGAGACAGTGGCATTGACAAAAAGGCAGGAGTCAGAGCTGGATGTGGCAGAGTTAAAGATGTTAAGATTTGCACTCGGTGTGACTAGGATGGATAGGATTAGGAATCAGTATATTAGAGGGTCAGCTCATGTTGGACAGTTTGGAGACAAAGCAAGAGGGACGAGATTGCATTGGTTTGGACATGTGCTGAGGAGGGATGATGGGTATATTGGGAAAAAGATGCTAAGGATGGAGCTGCCAGGTAAGAGGAAAAGAGGAAGGCCTAAGATAAGGTTTGTGGACGTGGCGAGAGAGGACATGCAGGCGGTTGGTGTGACAGAGCAAGATGCAGAGGATAGGAAGAAATGGAAAGAGATGATCCGCTGTGGCGACCCCTAATGGGAAAAGCCAAAAGATGATGATGACTCTACTATAATCATAATTTATTCCTGGTTTCATTCTATTTCTGTTTCTCATTTTGTGTTTGTTATTTCTATCATTACACTACTATCTTCCTTTACTAATCTATTTAAATGTGTTGAGACATTCTTTGTTTTTCCTTGCAGGAAATATCTTTGCTTGAATAAGAACTCCTTAATCTTTTCTTGAATTTTTTTCTATATAATTCTTTTTCATTACCAAAATACCCTTTGCCATTATTTTCTAAATCTTCTAAGGCATCTTTTTACTTTCTTATACTTTTCTTTTTTACTTTTCTCATATTGTACGGCCAAGTAAGAAACTTTTTTATATTTACATTAAAAATCATCTGTCATTCTAAACAATTATTTTAAAATGCTTTTGTAGTTATATGATCTCTCCATAACTGTATTATTAACCTTTTTTCTTCTTCATCCCATGTTTTCTCATTTAGCCTTTATATTCCTGTGCTATATCACTAGATGACTAGGAAATCTTGTTCCAATTTTCCCTTCTTCTCCTACGATTAGCCCTTCTGATACTATTAAAGTAATCAATTTCTGTTCTCTGATTCCTCTTCTGTAAATCCATGACTTCTTATACCAAAGAATTAATTTACCACGTCATAATGTCTGACATTTTTCTTACATTTCCTTTCTTTTTACACTTACCTCTTGAGCCACAAATAAAATATCCTGTCACTATAATATTCATATGTATCACTACATAGTCTAGAATATGGTGAAATACACTTTCCCTTTCTGTACTAGTTGTTGTTCTTCTTTCGACTTTTCCCGGTTAGGAGTCGCCACAGCGGAACTCCGGTCCGCTAATGATTGGCAGTAGATTTTTACAGTGCCAAGGTGCCAGCTTGATACCCAACCTTCAACAAAGGCACTCCCATTTATGCATGTCTTTTGAATGGCACTCGACCGTGGGGAGGACATGCAGACTCCACACAGAAGGTGCTCCAACTGAGAATCGAACGGGAGAACCTCTTGCTGTGAGGCTGCAATGCTACCGCTGTACCACTGTGGCTATATGCTAACATAACCATATAATGCTATAATTCTACATACTTGTACTTTCCATCTTAAATCCACAATAGTGAATCTTCCCATTCTTTCTAAAGTTATATGTAAATTTTTCACTAAACTTCCACAACACATAGCTATACCAGAACACCAGTGATATCCCAAATTCCAAATTATACTTCCTCCATAATTTTTCAGTTTGTAATCATTCTTCAGTCATTAAAAATCTTGTATCTTTTATGTTATTAGTACTACTCACATTTATAGAAAGCACTCTAAAATTGCTTTCCTTTAACTTTCTAGAAATTATAATTTTCTTTTTTCATTTTTACTACTTCCTAATTTACACCTTCTTTATCACTTATTTCAAAATCTTCCTCTATTTCCTCATTTTAATTTCCTTTTTGTCCTTTTATCTAATTTACCTTCCACTTCTACCCTTCTAAAACTTCCTTCTCTTTTCATCTTCATCTGTTTTTCTTCATTTTCCTTAATATTAATTTCAGTGTTACAATTCATCCATAAATGCCCAATTTTGTGGCATTTATAACAGTTCAACTCATGTTTTCTTTCATCATGACCCAGATCCCCACATAACATTTCATTTTATCACAGTTATCAAATATTCTTCTTCTGCATAAAAAAGGCATGCTTTGGGATGTCCCCAGTATGTTATCACACCCTTATTTCCTTCAACATTTATCATACTTGGGCTATGTATAATTTTGTCCTTTTCTAACTATTACCCAATATTACAATCCCTTCTACCAGTCCATTAATACCTTTTATCATAAACCTCTACAATGTCCAGCACTTCTTCACGTAACTGTTTTGAATGTCTTTTCTAAGTCTTTCTTTCCTGTTCCATTGCATAAACAGTCTGAAATAAAATGTCACAGAATGTCTCTTTTTTATGAAGAATAGATGCTCTTACCTCTTGAGCTTTTACACCCAAAGGAACCCTTAAGTTGTCCCAAACTTCATATCTGTCCAGTTGTTTTCCTTCTTTATTTTGAATCCTCACTGCATGCTTCCACTTTACATTATCTTCCATCATTTTATTTTCTGTTACTGCTGTTGCACTCTCTTTCGTTTTTTCAACATGAGTTCTTTTCCATTCCACTATCACTGTTCAAAATTAACTCCTCTTCTTCTTTTTGAATTTTTTCCATAATATCTTCCCAAGACACCTCTTCTTTACTCTTCATCATGTTCTGTAGCAACATCTTCTTCAATATTCATCCAGCAACCTTCCTGAATAGATGGCTGTAATAACACAATACTCACTTGCTGATTGCCAATTTCCAGTTTCAGCAAAGAAGTTTTGCTGCAAAACAACTTTAAAATCCTCCACAATCTCACTAATACTATCCACACTACTGGCATTCACTTCTGCGGCTTCCACCACCTTCTCTTCACCACATACTGCCCTCCCAGCTGCCACCACACTAGGAATAGGATGTGTATGTCTCTAACAGAGAAGGGTCCTTTATTTACATCTTATTTACATAACAACATATAAACATATTTACATCCCCCCGGATTCACGAATCCTCCGTGTAAGACTTAGTAAGTCTTACTCGGAGGCTGCAGTTGAACAGTATGACGTCAGCGTGCCATGAATATTCATGAGGGCATGCTGACTCAACAGTAACTCTTACACGGACCGAGTATGAAAGCAGGGGGTGTGTCCGACTGCCGAGCAGTCTAAATGTCCACGCCCCTGCAAGTGTAGTAAAAGCAAAATGTCAACACACAAGAGCAAGTTCGCTCAAATGTACTTGCACCCAACACCACACTCCCTGACACTGTAAACCCCCATCACAGTTATAAAAAGTAAAATATTTATTTCTTTTTTTTTAAATCCACGATATAGCTGCCCATATCTGCACGTGTGTGCGCGGGTGTACCCATTGCTTAGCTATAGTTAGCAATTCCGACATGGAAGAGCATAAGAAAGAATGTTTATGCAAATCACACCAAATTGCAATAGCGTAATAGTAGAGCGTATGCACAAAGAGGAGGCATTCACGGTTCAAGTCCCACCACTCCCCTTCTTATTTATGTTTTAAAGCAGTATTTGAAATAATACCAGACATATATATGATGAAAATATTATTAAAAGCAGTGAAATGACCAATGTATCAGTGAACAAAATATATATTTTTAAAGGATCCAGATATATAATAGCCTGCCGTTAAGCAACGCTTTACCCAGCTAAACAGAGGTGCCCATAGTTTAATAGCGCTTTATCCAGTTAAACAGAGGTGCCCATAGTTTAATAGCGCTTTATCCAGTTAAACAGAGGTGCCCATAGTTTAATAGCGCTTTACCCAGCTAAACAGAGTTGCCCATAGTTTAATAGTGCTTTACCCCGTGCAATGTGTTTGCGCGGACTTGCGCGCCGCACCAACCTGGGCATCGTAGGGCACTGGGGAGCAACGTAGAGCTAAGGTGCTTAAACGCAGCCACACCCCCTAGCCTGTCTAGACAGTATTAAAATAATGACAAGGTTCGAACCCAGGACTCTGTGCATCAGAAGCAAAGTACAGAACCACTAAGCCATGACAACATAGGGGAAACATCCACTGTTAACATTCATATACTTACGAATGATAGTTTAACCATTACTAAGCAGGTCTGCAGCCAGCCGAGAATTTTACAAAATGGCCAATCACAAAAAAGTGTGGGAAATGCAGCATATTTAAGCCCCACAGGTGGGAATACATGCCATAACTGATTGTAGCTCACATCTGCAGTTAGAATGTCTGGTGTCGAGAGGGAACACGCTTCCGAGCGCAACGTTGGGGCATCGAGGAGTCTAAATACATGGTTTGGTTCCTTGTCCACTGTCACGAGACAAGACTCCTGCAGGGGCAGTTCCAAGGGATGGAGTACAAGGCAGAGGCTTGGAACCGGTTAGCTCGTGACCTTACCAGTGCCACAGGCGTTCCTCGGACTGGTGAGCAGGTCCGTCACCACCATGCAGACCTGAAGAGACGAAACAGGACCACCTGAACCAGTGGATACAGGAGGCCCGTGGGATGCGGGATGCCCCACAACTGAGTATGTAGCCATGGAATGCAGTATGTAAGAATTGATAATGGAGTATGTATAACGGATAGGTATATCTCAATATCCCTTCATTTACTTTACAGCTGCAGGTGACCATGCTACGAATCAGCAAGCCTATGCTGATAGGCTGCTAAGGCTGCGCCACCAGGCAGGTTGGTGATTATTCTGCATGTATTGTTATATAAAATATGGGAGACAGCATGAAAGAAAGTGTTGTAGTCCAATAAAACAGCCATAAAATTGCCTGAATAAGTCCTCTGCATGTACTGTCAGATAAAAACGTCAGATAGGCAGAAAAAGAGTGTAGTAACCCATTAAGAAAGGTAACATATGTCTGGAATAATATCTCTGCAGGCACTGTCATATAACATAAGTGATGGAGCCTGAAAAAAGATTGTTCTAACCTATTAATAAAGGTATAATATGTCTTGAACATGTCTGCCATATACAACGTTAAAACAAATAAAGGAGTGAGCCTGTGGAAAAGTGTGTAATGTCATTAATAAAGGTCTAAAACCCAGAGGGTGTCTGTGTCACAGAGTCTGAAATGTTGTTGTACCCTTGCTTTATACAAACAGTACTGTTTGAAAAGGTGCTGGCAACCCAGAGTTATTCAGTCCCATATAAAGTGGGTGATGGAAGTGCTAGTAGCTGGGAAACATATATACAGTCCACAATAGTCAGTTATTGGCTGGCATGAATAAGTAAACCTGGTACACGTGTAGCATGTAATTTTTCCCCAGAAATGTGAGTGTGTGTCAAGAAATGCAGGGTTCTGTACAAATCGAAGAGAAAATGTCATGTGAAAACATCCCAGATATCTAGATAAAGAAATATAAATGCAATCAAGAAATATGTAGCAGTAACATCTGCATCCTGGACAGTTAGTATGTCAGATATAGGTCAGGCATATATTGAACTAGCCAAACCCATGACACAACCTAATGTATGGTGGCAAGTGTAGTAATACAGGTAGGGGATAATCACTTGCAGTCACTAGGAATATAGTGTAGACTAAAAGGTCATTATAAGATGTTAACCAAGGTTTTTTCTACACCCTACTGTATGTGCATAAACCATGCAATTCCACACCTCAATGGGTATGTGTAATCTTATAATATTTGTCGGGACATATATCCTATTGTTCTATAAATATTTGCATTCACGTTGCTGCATGTGCCCTGTTTAAACACCACAATCATGGCGGCCTGTTGCTACCAAACATCCCTGCATGCTGTTGGAATAACCACTGTGGTTCAATATATGCATGAGTTATGCTAGTTGTTCAACTGTTGTAGCCTTGGTGTGTTGGGTTAATGGGAATATTATTTCATGCTGTTACAACTAATCTGGAATGCTGTTTTGCTTATGTTGTAATTAAACACACCTAATCACAGAACATATGGGAAGGCCAGTCCCAATGGACCCACCTGTCCCTCCTCAGCTGGTGAGTGCACCTGGCACCAGCAGGTCTGGTGCCCAGCCCGGGCTCCCCTCCTCCGTTGGTCCTGTGCAACCTTCGGGTGGAAGTGCTGCAGGGGATGGGGCTCGTCCCACCCGTGCAAGCGTGGGTGGAGAAGGGCCACCTGTCACCCTTCAAAGGGTCCGGGCTGAGGAGCGTAGGGAGATCCAGTGTTCAGTTGCTGATCCCCTACGCCAGCTTGAGGCGAGAGTGGCACATCTCTCAGGTGAGCCTGCCCATCCTACTCAGCCCCCAGCACAGCCATCCTCAGGGCTTTGAAGGTGCAGTGGTGACTACCCATGGGTGGGGATCTCAGTTCCACTGTTACCATCTGTGCGCTCATGGGCTTGCAATTTCCAAACAACCTTCCCCATCAATTGTGTTCACCCACCCCATGTATCAAATTCTGCCCCTGTATGCGTCTTGTTTGTCTTGTCTGTTTACCTCCCCAACCTACCTCCCCAAATATACCTACATCCCCTACCTCACATTCCACTCTCACCTGAAAAAAAAAAAATAAAAAAAAGGGCAATCTATTCCCACAAAAAAATTAAGCCCTATACATAGCTGCCCATTTCGCACACATGTCCGCCAGACATGTAAACTGATAATTATAATTGGCAGTACAACATACTCTGTTGTCCTCACCCCTCTCTCAGGGGTGGAAGGTTGCAAATTTCATGCCAAATTATGAACATATGCACAGCTGTTGCTGGTAAAGAAATGGGCAGCTATGGGCCTTCCCTACAACCTTTCTGCACATCCCAGCTGGTTTCCCTACTGTCTTTCCCTCTTTGTGCCCTCTTTTTCACCACTTTCCTATCTCCCCATTTTCTTTTGTTCCAAAGAAATTAGCGTGGGGGTTAGCGGGAGTAAGCACTTTTAAGCAGTAGTTAGCGGGGGTGCATGAGTGTGAGCTTGTGTGCGCTTAGCTAAGCATCGCTAAGCGTCATGCAAACCCACGCAAACCTGCTTACAGCTGCTTAAAAGTGCCTTAGTCACTCTGTATGACAGGGCCCTTGTATTGCCCAGCAGCAAAATAAAATACACCTGTCAGTCTCGAACCCCAGAGTTTGGGCTCACCAGTCTGTATGAAGTACCACTACACCACAGCAGATATACAATAACTTGGTGCTGAAATAAATATATCATGCATTGCAATGAGTGAATGTAAAGGGAGAATAGGAATGGTATAACACAAATCATGTTCTGTGGCTCTTACCCAGCAAGTGTTGTGGAATTGCATGACATGACTGTGAAAAGAGAACCAGCCATGCTAGTAGGGAATAATGTTACAGTAGCACCTTACAAACCCTACACAGTATCAGAACTGGATAAACAATGGCATATTTGAATAGGTCAGAGGCCAGACCTCCCAACTGTGACTGGTTTACAGGGATGTCCCTGATTTGCAAACAAATGTTAGCTGTGCCCCTCAGACTCCCTGTGAAATGTAGTAACAGTAGGCAGAAAGTTGGGGAATCCCACTTAATGATAAATGTCAATAAGTGAGAGTAGACACTGCTTGCACATCAGAAAAGGTGTAGTAATACATATGCTCAGAATCCCTCAAAGTCGCAACTGCAAAATATCTGAAACATATCACAGGTGTATCCCACTGATATGTACCTTTCCCTGAGGCTGTTCAAATATATACCTGAGAGTATCTGAGGCCTGGAAGAGTCAGAAACACACAGGCATATTAGTCTGTCTGCTGTTACACACTCTGCGAATAGCTGTAGAATTAATTCCACAAGCATGCCCTTATGTAGGAGTACAACACAGAAATATAAAAAGGATGTAGCCATGTACTACTAGCAACCACCAGTGACAATGCCATTGTTCAGGTGCTGAAAAGACTGGTGTGGTGCACAGTCAATGAATACTAGGCTAACCTCTGTCTACCATCTGGATATGTCCATAGGTGGGAGCTACTCAGACAGATTACTAGCCTTTATAGACTTACAGGTACACAGCAACTCTGCATGTTCAGCGAGATAAACATCACATGATAATAAATAATGCACTCTGCAGTTCTGCACCCCTACCCAAAGGTACTATATACCTGTGTAGTCAGGCACAACCAAGGGTGTAGGTAGGCAGACACAGTAGTGAAATATGTCCAGTTGTCCTGAGCAGACTGTGCTAATGTCAACACAAACAAACCACAAACTGTTCAGAAGTGAGTAACGTACTAATGACAGTATAGCAGTTCACAAACAGTGCATGTGCCTGATATTCATAATTGGTAGTACAACATACTTAGTTGTCCTCACCCCTCTCTTAGGGGTGGAAGGTTTCAAATATCCCTCCTAATGTATTGCATATGCACAGCTGTTGCTGGTAAAGAAATGGGAAGCTATGGACCTTCTCCACACCCATCCTGTACATCCCGAGCTGGTTACCCTACTGTCTTCCCCTCTTTGTGCACCCTTTATCACCACATTCCTATCTCCCCATTTACTTTTCTGTCAAAGAAATGAGAGCAGGGGTTAGCAGGAGTGAGCACTTGTAAACAGTAGTAAGCAGGTTTGCACCAGTGTGCGCATGTGAGTGCTTAGTTTAGCATTGCTAAGATATGATAAGCTAAGCAAAGCTTAGCTTAGTATTGCTAAAATAAAATAAGCTAAGCTAAGCTTAGCTTAGCATCGCTAAGCATCGCGCAAACACACGCAAACCCGCTTACAACTGCTTAAAAGTGCCTTAGTCACTCTTGTATAACAGGGCCCTTGTACTGCTCAGCAGCAAAGTAAAATACCATTGTCAGTCTCAAACCCCACACCTTGTACTCACCAGTCTGCATGATGTACCACTAAGCCACAGCAGATATACAATAACTTGGTGCTGAAAGAAATATAACATGCATCACAATGACTGAATGTAAAGGGAAAATAGGAAAGCCATAGGAATACATTGCAATAACTACAGTTGCATGCCAGTTAATTCTCTAATTTGAAAAGAAAGTGCATACTCCCATGTATCTAGTGTTAGCATTAGGAGGTGTGAGTAAACCTACACACTCAGAAGAGTGTACTGGAAGAAGCAACAGTCAGGTTTCAGTACAACATGCATTTCATTGGCTACAACCCAGCTTCAGATATGAGACATATACCAACCTTCTGACTGAGACAACAGTGCCCACAGCAAACAAGCATGGTCCCCACCTTGCAAAACTGAAAGGGCTACGCCTACCTAACCTATAATTTTATAGCAGTGTCCTGAAATCACAATGAGAACTGCAATTACCACACAGCAGGCTGCATGCAATAAGTAAATGGTGGGCACCAATTGGTGCAGAGGCCATTACATGCACATGTGCAGATACCTAGAAAAGCAGCCTGTATCTGCTGTCCACACATGCAATAATATCATTGTAACAAGTGGGAGAGAGAGAGAGAGAGCATCAGCGAGAGAGACAGACAGAGACAGACAGACAGACAGATACAAACAGGCAGTAGGAGACAGACACTGAAAACAAACAACAACACACAGAGGAAACCAAAACCAAAAAAAATAAATAAATAAAATACAACACCTACAACAGACGGAGGTGAGGAATACAAAGGTAAGGTATGTAACAGATGTGTATTTGCTGACATCCGAAAGATGTGTCTGAAGGGTACTCTACATACTGTGAATCATCCATATGTGGCAGCAGTCCGTATCTATATGTACATGCACATTTACATAGGGCAAGGGACATACTGCAGCTGTTAGTGAAGGATGGGCATATGTATGTTGTTGAAGGCTGCTATATGCACATATGTATGTAGGTTGTAGTGTGTGGCATTGCAGACAGCAAGCAGTGCCGGTATATGTCATGTGGTGATTAAACGCTGTGGGACTGAGCTACAGGCAGTGAGGCCTGCTACAGCTATACAGCCTGAGGACAGCAGAATGCATTCTGCACAACATTGTGCAATAGTATTACATAACCGTATGTCTCACAACTGTTGCATAATTGACATCCCCACCATGAAAGGTGGGCAGTATATGTGCCAATATGTGCAGCTATATGTACAGCAATGGATGTTTAGATGTATGTGTA
The DNA here is from genome assembly GCF_019279795.1 of Protopterus annectens. Lineage (NCBI taxonomy): Eukaryota > Metazoa > Chordata > Ceratodontiformes > Protopteridae > Protopterus > Protopterus annectens. The sequence goes on from NC_056737.1 coordinate 365,179,820, forward strand.
TGTATGTATATATATATATATATATATATATAAATATAGATATATAGAATTATAGATATATAGATCTATATATAGATATATACATATATACATATAAAGATAGATATAGATATATGTAGATATATAGATATATATATATGGATATATATGAATAAATATATATATATATCGGTATGTATGGTTTGCTGTAGCATAGACTAGATCCAGGCCTGCTGAATCTAGCTTTGTTTGTATAACTTGAGCACTAATCCAGGCATTCTTTAAAGTATTCAGTTGTATTTATTACTGCTGGTAGTAACTTGATTAAAGTGTAGCTATCATTTCTAAGTCTTTTGGATTAAGCACTTGGGCTTCAGACCAGTTGTTTTACATTAGGAAGGTTTGTGGCCTGCACTGTGGTGGCAGGACAGGTAGCTTACATCCTTCTAAGTTGGGAACTGCTGATTGAGAGCTCAGTGTCTGTTATTCTAAAAGTGTATTAGTTCTGGTTTAAGCACTTGGGCTTCAGGCCAGTTATTTTACATTAAGAAGGATTGCGGTCTGCACTCTTGTGGGAGGAGAGGCTGGACTCTGCCCTTCTGAGCAGGGAATTTCTGGTTAGAGGCTTATAGTGCCTGCATATTCTAACTGTTTCTTACTGAAATTGGTACACCTTGTTTGCTGTAGCATAGACTAGATCCAGGCCTGCTGAATCTAGCTTTATTTGTATGCTTGTTGTTTGTTTATTTCCCTGAAATGCTAATTCCACCTAAAACGTGGCCTTTTAGCACTTCTGTGGATCCCTAGTGATATCTGCATTGCTTACTGTACTTATTTCCTTGTTTCACTTGAAAGAAAGTTACTGTTTGTCATTTTTGCATTTAAGTTACTTGTAACACATTGCATTTAAGTTACCTGGCACTTGCTCACTAAAGCAATTATATAAGCCAGCTCTAAAAAATTAAAAGCACTACACCCTCACAAACTCCCCTTGAGTACCTTGTTCCCCATTGGCCCTTTTTTTCAATTATAAAGGAATTCCCAATACTATTCTAGCATGTCCAAAGGTCAGTTGTCAATCTCCTCTCCGGTCCAGCTGGTGAATCTGGGAATCTTGAGGCAATGTTACAATTGCCTCATGTACACAGACAACCCTCTCCTCCTCCCAACAAGTTCCAACACATGTGAGAGATGCAACCATATAGCCAAACTGGAGGCTAAGCTCTCTCAACTCAGTACTGGCGTAACCAGTCAGGAGAAGAAGGAAACCACACTCAATACAATTCCAGTCTCACATAGACCTACCACGACAACAAACCAAACACAAAACCACACAAAAACATACTCGGAGGCTCTAAATAAAAATCTGCCTAAGCAGCAGAGACCTCCAAAGCAGACACCCAAGCAACCGCTACCCCAAAACAAAACATGCAACACATTTTATTGGTTGGCTTAAACCCACATGAGGTATATATGTTTTTTTTTATTATTTTATGTTGTCTGATGAAAACATGCTTTTTGAGGAGACAACGCACACTGTGTTTAAATTTTAAAAAGTTTTGTTTGTTGTTTTGTTTTTTTTTTTTTTTTTTAGCGATCTGGTTTTTATCTGGTTTGATGACTTTGGAGCTCAAAAAGCCAGTGTGCGAACAGTCACAGCCCTTAAGGCTAAACAACACACCTGATACACTTGTAATAGGTGACTCTATCGTCAGGCACACTGTCGTCCCACTCACCAGGCTGAACAAGGAGAAGGTCATGGTGAGCTGCCTGTCGAGCGCTAGGATCCGCCACATAACACAAACACTCAGGTCACTCCAAGGCAAGTATAAATATGACTCAGTCATTGTCCTTGCTGGTGTGTATGACCTGAGACATACCTCCCTGGACTACATGAAAAGAGACATAGAGGAGCTCTCTGAGCATGTAGCCCAGGCGTATGACCCTGACCTTGAGTAGCATCTTACCCTCACCAAGAATGATGCCACAATATGAAGACAAGATGATCAATTTCAAAATTGGCTTAAGTGTTGGTGTCATTCAAAGGGGATCAATGCCTGTCAGCCTGGGATGACATGCTCGACAAGCCACGATGCTTCGCTAGGGCGGCTTGCACCTGTCACCCTGGGCTTGGATATTGGCAAAGGCTCTTGCTACCCCCATAGTGCCTTTTTAGGCAAGGCTCAAAAGACAAACCCACCTCCATAGGTATCACAAGGGATAAGAAACTAAGAGTAATGCTACTCAACGCTAGAAGTCTAAACCTCAAGATGCACTTCGAAACTCTCCTTAGGATGGAGAAGATTGATATCTGTGCAGTAACAGAAACCTGGTTCAAGGCTCCCAAGAGCACCCCAGCACTACCAGGTTATACCTCATACCATGCTTTTCGACCCCAAAACTTGGACTGAACCACAAAGGAGGGAGTATCAATATTCGTCAAAGATACCCACACCTCCAGGTTGGTGGCACAGCACGAAGCATCAGAGACTATCCATGTGCAACTAACTGTGGGTAAAACTGCCTTCCAGTTTATAGCCTGCTACAGACCACCCTCCCAAACACAGGAACCCCACTTGGCCTTCCTGAGAATACTGGAAAATATGAAGGTCTCTCCAAACACCATTATATTGGGAGACTTCAACTACCCAAACATAGACTGGGAGCATTACTCTAGCTCCAACACCCTAGCCCAAAGGTTTCTAGAATTTATAAACTCAAATGCTATGGAACAACTTGTTACCACTCCCACAAGAGGCGAAAACATACTGGACCTGATCATCACCAACATGGGGACACTATGCTCCAGACCAGAAGTGTATCCCTCACTGGTAAGATCAGACCATAAACTAATCTCACTGGATATTCACATCCCGACCCCACCCCCTGCCCAGAAAACCACATTGAAAAACTTCTCTAAAGCAAATTTCACATGCCTCAAACTGAGGCGAAATCCTTCAAAGCCCCCGGGCCTGTGGAAAATACGGCCCAGACCGCAGAATGCTTTATAAGCATTCTATGAACACCTTCAGGAATGCATGGATCAACAATCCCAAATAAAACCAAGACCCAATCCTCCAAAGGCAGACGTCCTGTCTGGTGGACCCCAGCCATAAACAAACTATACAATAGAAGGAGGAAGCTACTACATGATAGAGCAAAATCCCAAAAGGAAGGCATCTCTGATCAGTATTAGCAAAAACTACGGGCACTCATAAAATCATCTAAGGCCAGCTTTGAGAGAAAAATTGCACAGGACACTAAGGATAATCACAAGGCTTTCTTTAGTTATGTTAGGAACCTGGGTGGGAATTCCCAGATAGGCTCAGAATTAGTCCAAAATGACAAAAATACACCGAGCCCACAGACATTGCCAACATCCTAGCTGACAGGTTCAGTGCAAACTTCTCCCCTCTCCCCACCAAAGGGCAAATATCTATCCCAACAGAGTGCTGCCCTCCTGACATCTCAGATGCTCAGGTAAGAGCCGCCTCTCCAAAGCAAAAACACAGCATCAATGGGACCAGATGGTGCCGGCTGCCCTACATGAACTCCAAGAAGAGCTAAACCCAAACATAAAACTACTGTTCAGTCTTAGCCTTACTACAGGATATGTACCCAAAGAGTGGCGTACAGCAACAGTGGTCCCTCTCCACAAAGGTGGTGCCTCAACGGATCCTGGAAACTATCGCCCCATAAGCCTGACTAGCTTGGTCTGCAAAGCTATGGAAAGGATCATCATGGACCTCATAAATAAAGATATTGGGGACCTACAGACACTGGATCCTACCCAGTTTGGCTTTGTTAAGGGCAGATCCTGCCTCTTAAACCTGGTCGATTTCTTTGAAACAGTCACTAAGGCCATTAACGAGGGGAAGGTGGTCCACACAGCCTACCTGGACCTCGCAAAAGCCTTGATACAATCCCCCACTCAGGCATTATAGATAAGCTCACCAGCTTAAATATAAACCCCTATGTCACTAGATGGGTTGTAAACTGGCTCAAGGACAGAACCCACATGGTTAGAATTGCTGGAGCCATGTCAGACTCCAAACCAGTTACAAGTGGCGTCCCACAAGGCTCAGTCCTGGGACCTCTCTTGTTCGTATATATTTCGGCGGTACAGGCCAACACGGAAGGACTGTGGCTGACCAAGTTCACAGATGACTGCAAACTGGGCACCATAATCAACTCTCCAGCCGACACAAGCATCCTCCAAAAGGGCCTCATAGAAACAGCCAACTGGTGCCAGAGCCATGGCCTCAAGCTAAATGCCAAAAGTGTATAGTCATCCCTTTGGCAAAAACAAAGTGCCCACAAATTACCACATAGGTGGTAATCCATTAAGTACAGAAGAAGTCATTAGGGACCTGGGGACCCAAGTTGATAGCAATCTCTCATTTGACAACCACGTGGCCAAAGTGGTTAGAAAAACATTTTATATAGCCCACCTAATCATGAAGGATTCACATCTAGATCAGGGAGGTCATCGTACCTCTTTACTCATCCCTCATCAGGCCCATAATTGAGTACAATGCCCTTTTGGGATGTACCTTACCAGACACCTGCAGCAACTGGAAAGACCCCAAAGTACCTCACCAAGAGGATCAAAGGGCTCAAACAGATGCCATATGCTGCCCGGTTAAAGAAACTCCAGCTCTACTCAGTGGCATACCGCCTGCTCAGAGGCGATCTGTGCCTGACGTATAAAGCCATGTCCAACCGAATTAATGGACATGCTGCACCTCAGAAAATCCAAATCCCATCGAGCTACGCTCGAGAGACTTGAACCTCAGCACTGAAATAAATAGGACATGCTGGAGGGACAGATTCATAACCCAGAGGCTCCCTTCACTCTGGAATAAAATCCCAGTCCAGGTTAGGCAGAGTCCCACATTGACTCTCTTCAAGAGGAATCTTGATGAGTGGATGGGAGATCGTAGGTTTACCCCGGCTATCACTTCTGTGTCACTGTTAGACAGAGGCACAGTATACTAACCTCAAAAAAAGGCATAGCAAAATTAATTTAAAATGGGTGGCGAAAGCCAAACACACTCTGGCTAGGCTTATAAATGCCCTAGGGCAGATAGTCTAGTATGAACCTATGAACCTATAGATATATATGGATATATATGGATATATATAGATATATATAGATATATATAGATATGTATAGATATGTATAGATATGGATAGATATGTATATATGTATATATATATATATATATATATATATATATATATATATATATATATATATATATATATATATATATATATATATATAGAGAGAGAGAGAGAGGGAGACACGGGGTCATATGTATTGCAACAGGTGCCTGTTGTCCAAGGCATGGACTGAACACCAGTGTTGATACTGCAGTGCCATACCCCATTCCAAAACACCTTATACAGTAACTGCCATATAGGTGGTAGCCTGCCTAACACTGAAGGTGTCAGAAGGGTACATGGGACACAGGTGGACAGTAGGCTCTCCTTTGATAATCACAGTGCCACAGTAGTCATGTAATCTGTCTACGTGGTACGTGTCATCACAAAAGGTGTGTCAACTAGGAGAAATATAGGTCGGTGTTCCCCTCTAATCATCACAATGCCCCATGTGGTATGTACCTCACATGACAACTACAGCAAGTGGAAAGGCCACAGACATACCTAACAAAGAGTAATACTGCCCTCAAACACATGCCCTATGCAGACTGACTCACAAAACCACAGCTAGAGTGCGTTGCATACTGCCCACCCAGAGGTTACCACTGCCGGACATACAGAGGTATGTCACACCCATAGCAGTCGGCCAACCACCATGACAACACCTCACAATCCCTCCGGGCTACATGACCTAGGGCCCTAATCCTTGTCACTTCACTAAACAGCACATGCTGGAGGTACAGGTTCCTATCCACAAATATGACATACTCTGGACTAAACCACCCAGCATTAACAAACAAGGCTCCTCATTAGAAGATGTCATACATACCCCTGATGATCGTTCTGTAGATAGGTAATATGCCCTGGGAGTCACCTCTGTGTATCCGTTTGACAGGAGCAAGTGAAATCACATTACATGTGTGTCAAAGGGCAGGGTAGCATATGGCTAGGCTGCTCTAGGCCTTAAAGCCAATAGAGTATTACCTACCTATGACACAATGCACACACACATGTACTCAGTGCAATACCTGCTATGTGAGGTGGAATGAGTGTGACAGTGACTGTGTGCAAGGTTTGTAAAGTCTTGATAGCTTAGTGTGAGGTTGTGTCTGTCATGGTAGTTTGTGTCCTAGATGTGAGGCCAGAGAAAGATGTGTCAGTTATTGGGATGCAGACATAGTAGGATGGCATATGTTGTGATGTAGTTCATTGTGTACGACTGTGGTGTCCCATTGTAGGCTGAAGCAATACATGTATGCTCAGTAAGTGGTACTGCTGGTGAATCCAGCTCACATATGAACTGTAGTACTACCTGAAGCTGTAGGCCTAAACAGCACAGTATGGTGTATGTTCACAGTCCCTGGTAACACTGTCTTGTGTGTTTCCTGTAGTCTGCACAGATTACATACCTCAGGCATAGGTATCTGTAAGTAGGGGCACACAGTACTATAAGGTACACAGGTAATGCTCATCTGTGTCAGCATACATCTGTGTGTTGTATGTATGTCTGATGTATGTGTAATGATGCCTGCACCATGCCCGCAATCACATGTGTGTTACAGGGTATGTGTGTGTGTACCTAGCAACATGTATACTCTGTTACAGCAGTATGCCAGCTATATTAACAGCCGTGCATATATGTTAGGTAGGGGTATGGCATCAAAGACTAGGGTGGTTTACTGGTAATACTGTAAATGTACATTACATTCATTGCATTGGATGACATATTCCTTCATGCCTTGATATATACCCCCGGGGCGAGGTTGTGTATTGTATCCCTAACAGTGTGCCGAATACTGGTGTATACTGGTTTGTGATATGGAGTGTGGCAGGCACTGTCAGCCAGTTGTGGGTTGAGCACTGATATATGGTATTGAATGTGTGTATCCTCTGATAGACAGATAGATGCTATATATGGCAGTTAAGTGATATCTGTTCTTCATAATGTTAAGTGTGCCACATGACTTGCTCACACATATCGTTTAATTGTCTTCCAGGGTTATGGCTCATCAACGTAATCCGTTGTATACAGCTGTGGAGGAGCAGGAAATTCAAAAAAGCCTGATGCAGCACTATAACCTGCTTTTTTTCCAGGGCCAGCCAGCACCAGCATGAGTGTACTGCACTGTGGCAAGACCTTGTTTGCCGGGTAAATGACATAGGCATGCATAACCGGACATATGAGCAGGTACACCATCACTGCAGTGATTTAATTAGACATGTCCGGCGGCGTGCGTCTGATATCCATAGACACCAGCTTGCCACAGGTGGTGGGGCGGCCATACATCCCCCCCTCACCAGAGTGGAGGAGCTGCTCCTAAGCGTGGTGGCTCCTGGCCTACAGCAGCAACAGCATCACACATGTGTCATCATGGAGGCCAGAGCCACCCAGCAGGATGACATGGAGAGTGCAGGTAATATGCCCTAGCTGTAGACTACCATTACCTGTATTGTTAGAATATGCATATGTGAGATGTGTACTGTGTGTTTAGCAGTTGTGCTGCCTATCGTGTGCATTACTGATATTTGGAATAGTATCCGTACACCTGTGACTGTTGGTTGTTGTTCCACTGTAGTTTAGCGCACTCACAGTAGCAATGCCACAGTTGTGGCCACTGACAAACTGTGTCATATTCTTGTAGGTCCCTCTGGTGTGACAGCAAGACAGATGATACATGCTGGTGAGTGTGTTAACACTTTAATATTGGTAAAGAAATGTGCATGTCATAGGTGAGGTGTAGGCCATGTACACGTAACACATCTACACATAATGCATGCTGTGTATGTTTGCTGTGAGACATCAATCATCTCAGTAAAGTCAGTAGCTGCCTCAATCACATGCAATGCACAGTGCAGCAGACACAATTGTGGCAACACTGTACTGCATATTGGATATGCATAGTTACTACAGCTGTACACAACAGAACACGTTTATCATACGCAGTGCACGAAACATGCTACATTTGGCATTACCACACACCCGGTGTAAGGTCACACTTCAGTATCCCACATGTCATGCACACACACATGATGTACCTCAGGGGTAGAGGCCTATGATGGGGCTGTGCAACACTCTGCAACACATAACACAGTCATGTTAGGCAATGCTCCCTATTGGGCACCTCACACACCCATGTACAAGGTGGCTGTGTAATTGTGAACGTAGCCACGGCATGGCAGTTCAGGTACAGCATGCTAGGCAGTGGTCTTGCACACATTAGTAGCTGTGAGTGACCACAAGATGCATGTTGATGATGGCACAGGGTATTACACCCCATCCAGTTACAGTGACCACAGTACTACTCATAGCAGTCATTGCTTTGCACCTCAATGTTGTGTGTGCAAACATATGCACCTATACACAATATGCATAGCATGTTGTGTGTGTGCTTACATATGCCAGTATACACAATATGCACAGCAGTTGCCATCCAAACAAAGTGTCACATATATGTCCTGGAATGCTAACGGGTATATAGGTCACTTGACACACATTGGGTATGTGTGGTGTTTAATGTTGCAGTCATGTAGCATGGCATGCCATCTCTGGCACCGACATATCTACAATATGTCCCACACTCATCATAACCACTGTACACTGGCCATGTCGAGCATTGCGGTTCCTTCACGTCAACATGCACCACACATCCCGTGTGTGTAAATAGCATGCATGTGCTACACCCGTGCCGACTATTATCTGCTATGGACACAGACACTGAACTCAGACATGGATATCTATGTGTCACACAGATAACACATGCAGCCATGGCATGTATACTTGTGAGTGATGGTGCACAGGGCATTGCAGAGCTGATAATACCTGCACAGCAATGTTGTGTCCATGTACACATTGTGTTCCAGGGTGTAGCCAATCACTGAACAACTGCACAGTTGCATCAAAGTCATGTATACTGCAATTAAATAGGAGTGTCTACACTTGCACTGCATGGTCTTGTGCAACACATATTCTGCATGCTGACACGTCTGTGGTGGCTGTTTACCTTGTGATACTGACACCCACCTTCACCCACTACAGAGTATGTTTTGGATTGCTGGTGTGTGTGTGTATGTGCTGTAGTGAGGAGTGTATTAGTGCTCATGCATTCATGTGTGCACGTGTTCATGTTTGCACGTGTTCATGTGTGCATGTGTGCATGTGTATGTGTGCATGTTTGCATGTGTTCATGTGCGCACATGTTCATGTGTGCACATGTTCATGTGTGCACGTGTTCCTGTGTGCACGTGTTCATGTGTGCATGTGTGCATGTGTGCACGTGTTCACGTGTTCATGTGTGCATGTGTGCATGTGTGCATGTGTTCATGTGTGCATGTGTGCATGTGTTCATGTGTGCATGTGTGCATCTGTCCATGTGCAGACTGTAACGTGTGTTTCCTGTCTTCCTCTCACAGGTGCTGAGTTAGGGCTGGCCGCAAGCAGCAGGGAACCTGAAGCCACTGCCACGAATAGTGGTGATGATGAGACATGTAATTTGGCACAGGAAGGTTTGACAGGGTCTGTCATTGGTCTGCCAATCGACAGTACACAGCGTTCAACCCCATCTATGCGCACACTCATACTGTCAATACATCCCTCACCACCAATGGCCATAGGCGAGGGACAGCATACAGTTGGCATTGACCAGGAGAGTGTGGTACCCATGGAACTTGCATCCCCTCACAGCAGCCATAGCCGTATTCCTGGAATAGTACCACATAGGCAGAGGTCCAGGGGTTCTCGGGGGAGCACTGCTGGTCATATTGCCCCTGGCAGGCGTGCCCTCACAGGTCTTATGACGTCCAGTATGTTCCAGGCTGTAATGCAGACTCAGGCACGTATGGAATGGTACACCAGGCAGGCACTTAGGGCGCAGAGTCATTGGGGGGAAACATTAGATGCCCTCCACAATATGTCTTCCATGAGCCAGGACCGTGCGGGATGGTTGCGACGTCGACGCGGATGCATGCCAGCAACAGCAAAAGCTGGCAGTGGTCGCGGACGGCCCACAGTTCACAGCCACTCCCGTAGTGGCTGTACCAGCCCCAGCAATGCTGTGGCTGGCCTGTCCATTGACCGTCCCAGTAGACCACATGCACATGGCTCTGGCCAGTCCCAGCAGGGACATGTGTCCAGTTGTCATACCTCTGCCTCTGATGACAGTATCCAGTCAGGGTTGGTACCCGATACTGTCCGTAGCACCCCTGCCAGGCACAGGTACTGTGTCCGTATCCGGAGACAGTGATCTGTACAGCGTAGCAGGTACAGTCTGTGGCTGTCCCACAAACTACCGTATATGGCAGCCACATGGTGGAGCTGTGTGCATGCAGACACACACACATTAACCAAACAATTAGGGCTCACACATACACACACACATTACATCAACATTGGCCCATGCTGTACTGTTGTCCCTCATGCACACACACACACACACACACACACACACACACACACACACACACACACACACACACAGACATGTCGATTGGATGGGTCAATGTCAGGCTCTGGCAAACAACAAAATGCCCTGTGCATATGATGATACCTGTGTCACCTCCTGTCATCTGTAACATTGACGGAGGAACAGGCTAACATGGTGCTGATGCACAGGGTGACACTATAGCAGTGTAGCAATATTAGCAAGTTGTCAACAAGAAAGTGTAATGACATCCTTGTAGGTATATCTGAGCAGACATTATGCATCAAAGCTCTGATTGTCAGTGTAGCATTATTTACACCACTGTTAGGTCTGAGTATGTATTGTCCACCCATGTGCCACTTGGCTGAAGTGCAATGTGTTGCCAGCATGTGTTAGTGAGTGGACAGTACGTGTGTGATGTGTGCAGTACAGATTAGCAAGTGTACATCTGTGAACATGGTGAGTGCGCACTGTCTGCATGTACATGCATAGTGGACACATGGGAAGTGTGGCATACCCTGTTGTACACATTGTTAACATCTCATAGTATCTTTCAATGGACAGTATGCATTCTACTACAGTTATGTACCAACATGGGTAGACATGTGTGTATGACATGGGTTGACACCATGCTGTGGGTGATACCATTAATATCTGTCAATGATTTTCGGTCTGGTAGTATACACAACCTCAACAGCATGGCTATAAGCAATCATTGGATGATGTTCTGACAAATGACACACAGTCGTAGGGAACTCAGTAACAGTTGGATCCTTCCGGTGCTACACTATAACACTGACCAGTGGTAATGACCACCACCCATTCCTGTGACCACACCTGTTTGGCATATAGCCCCCTTAGGTACATGCAAAGACACTAGGGATGTGTCCATCCATATCTGGAAATGCATGCATTGGCCTACATTCCCTGGATGGGATGCATATCCTACACAAGGGTATAATACAGACAGATACCTGTTGTCTGATACATGCTGTATAGCAGTAAGCCGACTATGGCATAGTCATTCACATGTACTATACATACTATCCCGTCAGTACCACACAGGTGGTAGCCCTCAACATGTATGTTGGGTACCAATGTGTACATACGGCCACATGTTATGTCATGTGTCCCTTGATATCCACATATCCATAGGTATTGTGGAGTCCCAAGGTGTATCACATAAGACATTAGAGGCCTGAATGCATATCCACAAGGCAGTTGTACACCTATAAAGACTGTCCATTATTGGCAGTCGTTGTTGTGTATGAACATGTCTGACATATACCCCAGGCATATACCCTCACTCACACTACTCTTAGGTAACTGTCATGGGTGTGTGTGGCACAAATGACCTTGGCCACAGATCATGACAGTGGACGCCCTTGTCACATACATACATATGTGACCTACGATCTGAGAAGCAGCGGCACAACCTGTCAATGGAAACAAATGTATTCATGTAGTATGCAGTCTTCACACCTATGTACTGATTGAGGGGACAGGTACACATATATTTTTGCACTGCAGATACCTGATGTGTGCAATGCACTTACTGTTGCAATCATAATATGTCATACCATAGTAAAAGCAAAACCCAAACTGCATTAACCAACACTGACACACACACAGACAGCGTTTGCAGGATTCAAACCCCTTCTTAACTATGTTATAATACTAGAGAGAGATGCATTAACACTGCGCGTTATTTGCTTTACTGGGTGGTTTCACTTCTCCTGCTGTATTTATAGGATGGTGACATCATCAGTCTTTCCAAAGAGGAATGTACCTCTTTCAGTGTGTTTTCCCAGTCTCCAAAAAGGGCATTCCTTTCAAAGACAATTGCAGACATACACACACCCCACACACACACAATCAGCACTTGCAGGATTCAAACCCCTACCTAACTATGTTATGATACTAAAGATAGATGAATTAACACGGCACGCTATTTGCTTTACTGGGTGGTTTCACTTCTCCTGCTGTATTTATAGGATGGTCACATCATCAGTCTTTCCAAAGAGGAATGTATCTCTTTTAGTGTGCTTTCCCAGACTCCAAAAAGGGCACTCTTTTCAAAGACAATTGCACACATACCCCACCCACACACAGTCAGCATTTGCAGGATTCAAATCCTTCCCTAACTATATTATGATACTAGAGAAAGATGCATTAACACGGCACACTATTTGCTTTACTGGGTGGTTTGACTTCTCCTGCTGTGTTTATAGGATGGTAACATCATCAGACTGGACATGGTAATGTGTGTACACTTTGTTTTATGCCATTCCAGGAATGGTCCATGTGGGTCATCGGGTGTCAACAGCTTGAACAGGAACTCATAATCCTTACCTTGTGTGATCTATCTGTGGACACACTGACATTCCTTCATATATCAACACATATTTATGCACAGCTTGTTGTTTTTGTGGGTACTACATGTGTCTGGGATGTTGATAATGGGCTATTCAAAGTCTATGTGAGACATGTGTAGCTGTGCTCAGTGATGTATGTCCTGGGTGGCTGCCTTGCAAACAGTCTAGCATGTTTGGGAACCATGATCCACACATGAACATACCACAGTTAGTGGGGTTGTGTGTATGTCAGCTTCCAGTTGCTCTGTTTATGACTTCAACCATGATGGACTACATGGCCTTGCAGATCAGACTTCATAGGCATACTGGACTGTACTTACCATGGTGTGTTGTGCACCAACACTTGTGTGGAGTGCCATATGTTGCTGTAACACATTCAACGGTTCCACATCTTGTGTAGGGGGGAGGCTCAGCTGACTGTTCAGGTGCAGGATCTGTTTGTGCTGTAGTTTATGCATGACACATATTGTGAATCAATGCATTCCACTTGCTGCCATGCTTTTGGCATTGGGGGTAGCTGTTCATCCATTCTACATGTGATATCTCCTGGTATGTTGATATGGACTATCATCAGGGTTATGTGGGTGTGTATATATGGGCCTGTCTGTCAGGATGTCGGCATTGTCAGTCAGGTACAGTTGGCCCTGACTCATGACATATATCGGTGTACATTGCTATATATGACATAGCTGTCGGAGGTGTCATGATTCAGTCTGGACTCCTTCTCAGCTACTCTTTACAGAACACCAATGAACCTGAGCACTAATCCCTGTTATGCTCTTTTACACACTTGACACCCTGTGATCTGGCTACAGTGTTTGTCATCATAATATCCCGGCATGTCCAGGGGTCGGTTTTATGTGTACTCTCCTTTCCAGCTGGTGAATATTGTGATGTTGACACAATGTCACATCTGCCTCATGTACACAGACAACCTTCTCCTCCTCCCGACAAACTCAGCTATATGTGTGAGATACACCTATAGAGACATACAGGGTGCTGAACTCTCTCGACCCATGACTGGCACAGACTATCAGGTGGTGAAGGTAACCACACACAACACATATCAGTCTCACATATCCTCTGGCGACAGCACTCAAACCACATTATCACACATAGACATACTCAGATTCTGTGAATTAACTCTGCCTAAGCAACAGAGACCTCCACAGCAGGCACACACACAACTGCTACCCCAGTACAATACCCACATATCACATAGTTCACAATGTCAGTGTGCCACACAGTCACTACCCTTCAGGCTAGACAACTCACCTAGTACACTTGTAATAGGCGACACTTATTGTCAGACACACTGACGTGTCACTCACCAGCCCAAACATGGGAATAGTCACTTTGGGCTGTCTGTCGGGTGCCAGGATCTGCCACATAACACATGCAGTCAGGTCACTCCAAAGCAAGTACAGGACTGGCACCATCATTGTCCATGCTGGTGGATAAAACATCAGATTTTACTCCCTGGACCACATGACATGGTACATGGAGGAACACTCTGATCATGTAGCCCAGGCCAGTATTACCCTGACCTTGTCTAGCATCTTACACCCACCAATTATGATGTCAAAGTATACAGACAAACATATCACGTTTAACAGTTGGCTAACAAATTGGTGTCATTCATAGGGGATACAGTGTCTGTCAGCCTGTGGTGACATGCTCGACATGCCACGTAGCTTCAGTATGGACAGCTTGCACCTGTCACATTTGGACCTTCAAATGCTGGCTAAGGCTCTTGCTACCACCATAGTGCATTTGTTGAGCAGGGCTCAATAGACAAACCCACCTCCATAGACATTACAGGTTATATGACACTAAGGGTAATGCTGCTCAACACCAGATGTGTTACCCTCCTATTGCGGCCACTCAGGATTCTCCTCAGTATGGAGGATAGCGATATCTGTGCACTAACAGACGCCTAGTTCAGGCTCACATATGCACACCAGCACTACCAGGTTATGTTTCATACCATGCTTTCTGGCCACAGGACTTGGAACAGACAACACAACTAGGGGGAGTATCCATATACATCACAGATACACACACCTCTGGGTTAGTAGCACTGCACAAAGCATCACAGACCATACATATATAACTACCATTGTGCAGAACTGCCTTTCAGTTTGTTGCCTGCTACTGACCACCCTCCCATACTCAGGAACCACACTCGGCATTCCTGGAAACAGTGGGGAATATGGAGGTCTCCACAAACAACATTATATTGGGTGACTTCAAATACACTAATATTGACTGGGGATACTACTCAAGCCCCAACACCCTCACCCTACAGTCGCTACAATTTGTTAATTCATATGCTATGGCAGAACCAGTCACCACAACCACAAGGAGGAATACATATTGGACCTGATCATCACCAACATGGGGACTCTGTGTTCCACACCAGCGATATACCCCTCATTGGTAAGTTCAGAACATACATATATCTCACTGGACATACATATACCCTCCAGACACCCATCCTGGGTATTCTTGGTGAACTTCTCATGAGCCAACATCTCACTTCACCAAAGCAAGGTGGTATCCTTCAGAGACCCTGAGACAGTGACAAATACGGCTCCGACTGCTGAATCCTTTACATACACATTCTATGGACACCTAGTGGACTGCATGGATTGTGCTATCCCAAATAACAACAGGACTCACTCCTCCAATGGCAGAGGACCTGTCTGGTAGACCCCAGCCATTAATAAGCTGTTCAACGTCAGCAGGAAGCTACTACATGATAGAGCACAATCCCAGAAAGGGAAAGCATCTGTGATCTGTACTAGCAGACAGCTACAATCACTCATGAACTTATCTAAGGGCTGCTTCTCATGGACAATTGCACCAGACACGTAGGACGGTCACAAGGCCTTCTTCAGTTATGTCAGGAACCTGGGTGGACACTCACTGATATGCTGTGTGTTACTGCATACTGACTAAACTTACCCTGAACCCACTGGCATTGCCAACATCCTGGCAAACAGGTTCAGTGCAGATGTCCCCCCCATCCCCCCTAGGGAGCAACTATCCATCCCAACAGAGTGTAACCTCCCTGACATCACACAGTAACAGGTGAGTGCTGCCCTCCCCAAAGCATACATCACAGCATCAATGGGACCAGATGGTGTCCCAGCATGCATCTTACATGAGCTTCATGACAGACGTAACCCTCACATTACATCACTGAGCAATATCGGAGTTACTACAGGATATGTACCCACGGAATGGCGTACAGTGACAGTGGTCCTACTACACAGAGTTGGTACCACAATGGACCACAGACAATATTGCCCTATAAGCCTATCTAGCCTGTTCTAAAACACTATGGAGCGTATTGTCATGGGTCTCTTACACATACACATCGGGAACCTACAGACACTGTGTCCTACACATTTCAGCATTATTGTGGGCAGATCTTGCCTCTTGAACATGTTTGTATTCTTTACACGGTTAACAGGTCCATAGACATAGGGACAGTTGTCCACACAGCCTACCTGAACCTTGCAAACCCCTTCCACACAATAACCCACTGGGCCATTATGCATAGGCTCACCAGCGTCGATATGGACACATATCTCACATGGTGGATTGCTACCTGGATCAGGGTTAGCACCCACATGGTCAGAATTGCAGGTGCCATGTCTGACTATACACCAGTTACACGTGGCATTCCAGATGGCTCGGTCCTGGGACCTCTCTTGTTCAGTATATATTTGTCTGACGTACAGGCTACCACAGGGGGAATATGGCTGACCTTGTTCACACTTGACTGCAAACTGGGTGCCATAATTAACTCTCCGGCTGCAACATGCATACTCAAACAGGATCTCACAGAGATGGATGACTGGTGCCTGAGCCATGGCCTACAGCTAAATGCCATTGGTTGCATAGTCATCCCCTTTGGGAATAGCAACATGACCACACATTACATATGGTAGGAGTTGTTAGGTGATTGGGGACATGACTTTTTTGTACTGTCGCCTTTGACATTCACGTTGCCAAAGTGGTTGGACAGACCTTCTATATAAGCCACCTTATATCATATGGTTTCACATGTAGATCGAGTGAGGTCATTGTGCCCCTATACTGATCACAACCATGCTTGGTTACAGTGCCACGTTTGGAATGTACCTTACCCAACACCAGCAGCAACTGTACTGGCCACAGAAGTTCCTCACCAGGCAGATGTAGGGACTCACACGGATGACCTGCTCAGTTCGGATGCAGTAACTCCAGTTATACTCAGTCGCTTACCACCTACTCGGATATGATGTGTGCCTGTTGTTTACGTAAATACCCAACCCAGAATTACTGGACATGCTCCAACTCAGGATATCCGACTCCCTTGGAGCTACACACTCCAGGGACATATACCTCAGCACAGATGTTAATTGGACATGCTGGAGGGACAGATTCTTATCCCAGGGCCTCCACTCACTCCGGATTGTGATCACAATTTCACATAGGCAGAGCCACCCACTGACCACCTACAGTGGACATCTTTACGGCTGTATGGGTGATCGTATGTTTACCCCTGGGATATCTTGTGTGTCCCTGCTAGACAGAGGCACACTAGCCTAGATGTACATGGGCTATCTTGTGTGACCTACTATTCACTGGCACAGTGTAGTAATCTGACAGGGTTGCAAAAGCCAAACACACTCTGGCTAGGCTTGTACATGCCCTAGGGCAGATAGCTTAGTATCGACCTCTGAACCTATACTTATGTTCGGAATGCACAATATTTATTGCTGATACTGTTTGCAGGTCTTTATCTACTTTGCTTTCCCAGTTTCTATGAACAACTTAGGTATCTGCAGAACATATTTGATTATGACAGGGCTCCACTATATTATATATGTGCCTGTTGTCATGTAACTGTGTGCACAGGGTGGATTGCTAGATAGTGAAAGGTTCCTGGGTTTACACATGCAACTGCCAGATATGTGTGGCCCACTGCTGTACTCAGACATGGCCTAAGTGTGTGAGCATGCCCAGTTCAGGCTTTCCATGTTTTGTTGCCTGACATTTGTCTCAGTGTGTGAGCATGCCCAGCGTGACCTTTCAGTATGTTGCGATCTGAGGTCCACTACATTTGTGGATGTGTGTGAACATGACCAATATTAACATTTATACTGTGTGTGTTGGAAGTCAAGTTCTGTTCTTACTGCAGGACTCACCTTTGTGTCATAACTCAACAGGGATTATGCTGTGCCTGCAGGGTTTCCATGAGATACTTTGCATAGACCTATCAACATTCCTTCATACTGGTTGACCACTGCAATACAGTCATGGTTTAGTCGTTCAGTACTTTAACTATAGTGCATGGTATCCTGGGTTCGAGGCCCATCACTGATTTATATTTTCATACTGAGCAGACCAGACTGCTTAAGGACCAGTTAAGCAAATATGAGCATGTTGGCTTTTGTTCAGCTGTGCCCTACTTAGACCAGGCTTGTCCACTTTGCTGGACGTTGCCCAATATTACTCAACATTGACCACAGTTGCACTAGTTGGTGCGTGTGACTCTGTTTGCAGAAACTACATGGTGGTAAATGCTGTTTAGCACTGCTTTACATTGCTTAACACATGGCAATCATGCCTCAGGTGGTGCTGCAGGGCTGCCTATGTCGGATGCACATACTACACTCCCTGTACATGTTTGAAAGCAGGTTGTGTCAACTTAGGCATCCCTTTTACTATATGTGTGAGTCAGAGAGAGGTATCATTTCCAGAGTTCCTACTGAGCCAGTGTGTGTGCTATGCGTTGCCTCTTTGCCAAGGTCAAACCATACTGGGCACGCCTCCTTCTGCCTACTGGGGAAGGCTCAGGTTGTTCCTCCTCCGAATCACCCTGTGCCTGCGCAGGCCTTGGCAATGGTGGGGGGCTGTTGGGCCCTGCCCCATGCTGGTCCTGCTGCAGCTGTTTTCACAGGATCGTATTATGTAGCATAGCACATACCATGACAATTTGGGTACATGTAGTTGGTGAGTACTGCAAGGCTCCACCAGATGTGTCCAGGCACCGGAACCGTGACTTGAGCAGCCCAAACACACGCTCAATTACATTTCATGTTTGTGTGTGTGCCTCATTATGGCGTTCCTCAGGTGTGTGTGTGTTTCTGATGGGTGTCATCAGCCACGGCTCCAGTGCATAGCCAGCATTCCCCACTAGGTGACCATGTGGGATATCCCCATTGGCAAATGTCTGGTACAGCTGAGTCAGATGCCATATATGGGAATCATGGTAGCTTCCAAGACAGCCGGCACACACATTCAGTATTATGCCCTGGGCATCACACACAACCTGGCAGTTGTTGGAGGGGAAGCCCTTGTGGTTGAAGTAGACCCAACCCCACTCACCGGCTGGTGCATTGATGCATATGTGCGTGCGGTCTATTGCACCCACTACCTCAAGGTATTCCGCTATTTGCTGGAAGAGACGCATATTGCTGGCCAATACCTCACAGGAATTGGGGAAATATACATGATCACCGACATGTGCTGACATGGCATCCAGGAACTGGTGCAGTACCCTGGATGCTGATGCCTGTGATATCCCCATCATATCAACTGTTGGTCTCTGGAAGGTACCTGTTGCTAATATTCTTAGGCCAACACATACCTTGGTTTCCACTGGGATGGGTACCCCTCTGTTGGTTCTGTGTGTGAGGCGTGGCCTGCACAGCTCAACAATTTGCTGCAGGAGGTCTCTGTCCACTCTATAGCGCTCCACTATCTCCTGCTCATGTAGCCCCTGGTAGGTTACCCTAGGCCTGTACACTCTTCTCTGTCTCCTCACTGTGGGTTGTCCAGCAGCATTTCCATTGTCACCACCCTCAGCATGTTGCATATGTCGCCTTATAACAGCAATGGCAGCCCCTAACATTTCTTTGTCTCAGTAAAGCTTTTTCAGTTTTCACTTCTATTAGCTTACTGCAGTGTCTCTTCTGAGAAACATTATGGACTGTTGTTTGCAGAGTTTTAAGTGCTAGGCTGGGCTGGGCTAGTGTACTGCCTGTGTAATTGTCTGATTCTGATTGTTTTCACCTGCTAGCTCTGCTAGTACTCCTGGTAGCGTCCTACTATTTGTTGTGCTTCCTATTTCCTTTCAGTTTCCTCTGAGGGGGCAGTGCCGCGCATACAAGCGCAAACACGCTCACAGCAGCTCACACGCGTGCACACATGCTTACACAGACTACAACTTGTTTATTCGGGTTAAAACACGCGCACACCAGCGCAAATGCGCTTACAACACTTTAAACGGCCTTATACATGCTTACTCCGGCTTAAACGCACACAATCATGCTTACATGCACGCACACTGTCTTACTCGGGTTTACAGGCGTGCACACGCGTGCATACCCGCTCAGCAAGAAACTTTGGTGTTATACATGGCATACACCTTCCATTTCTTGACTTTACCTAGCCTACCTGTTGATACACCTCTTTCAATGATGTGTAAATGACAGCTGACACATGCCACTCTGCTCCAATGAGCTTCCCTTCTTTCGTACATACCCCACTCATGATGTCACCTATCTTCTACTCTGTTACTCCCCTTGTCCTACTCCTACACTCCATTGACTGTGCTCATTTGCTATGTAAACCTGCGATTCACTATCCTAACCCTACTTTGCATAGGATTGCCTACTAATGCTTGGTTACATCTCTTAGACTGTGCTTCCCCCCTTAACAACCTCTACTCGGACATGTTTTCTTCAGCCTGCCATTCCCTTGCATTGTAAATTAACAATTTACATAAAATCCACATTTGTGGGTTTTAATTTTAATTTTTCTGGTTTTTAGAGCACAGCCCGTTTGTGTGGCGCTGCGCTACACTTAAACATTGGAAATCGAAGAAAAAAAATACATTTTTTTTTTCTTATTGCATCGAGAAACATTGCCATTGGCCATATATCTGGCCATTGGCATGCTTCCTGCACTGGATGCAACCTTTATTTGGAGCTGTCACGGCTCCGTTTTGCTATTTGCAGAACAGTACTCAGTTGTCAACTGAGTACATTTCTGCAGATAACACTGCTCTTACTCGGACAGGTTCGGGTTTCCTGAATAGCAAATATACCTCATTTGCGTGCCTTTTGCCTGCAATTGAGGTAATTTGCATAACCTGGCCCTGTCCATGTAAGAGCCGTTTTAGGAGCTCTCTTGCACGCCCCTGCAAGACTGTTCCTGGATCGCTCGTCGGACATGATGGCTGCATGGAGTCGTACTCTACTCTTAGACTCTGTGCAAGCCATCATGAATCTGGCCCATTATCTATGCATAAATGTACATATTTACAACAGTAAATATTTATATAGACAATTTCATTTTATGTACAGAGTTTATGATACTTATCATACTAATACATCTTACTATTTTATCATTATTATTAGGCAACCCTTTTTTTTTCCATAACCATCTTATTTTTCTTATTACTGACAATATGCATTTCCAGTAAGCATAATTTTATTTATCTCATTCCATATTATCCATACTAGATAAAACAATTTTATCCATTCATTTTTTTTATTCTTTGCTTCTATTCTTATAATATCCATATTCAATCATATCCATATTTATATTGCTACTATCTTCAAAATCATCAAAAATAATTTCAGGAGATAAGTTTACCCACATTTTTTTACTCTTTTACTTTTCAAAAAAAAATGTTCTGTGGTTTCTTTCACTTTTCTTTTTATACAGCATATTACCTTTTTCTGTTTTTTTTTTATTCTTAATCTCCATAGAAAATCTTGACATTCTACTATATTACTAAACCATTAATTTATTTCTTTTATTTTTTCCTCTGGTAATTTTTTCCAAGGGTTAATACAATAATATTGTTTCATTGTATTTTATGCTTTAGTTTTCAATTTGTATCTGTTTCATCATTCTGTATTTTCCAAATGTTTATCTTTCATTCATAATCCTCTAGTTCTATATTAAGATCTTCTTTTATGTTTTTCTTTCTCAAAATTCTTCATGCTTATATTTAAACACTCTTGTTACTAATTAATCATTGTTCTCATTTATTCATTTCAATACTTTATATAAATTTAAAGATGCTGCATATACAAGTGGATTTAACAAGCCTAGTCCTCCTTTCTCTTTAGCCATATACAATACTTCCCTTTTAACTGGGTTTAACCTAGAGCCTCCACATAAATAAAAAAATGACTTCTAACAATTGATTCTCATATATTTTTGGAATCGTAAACACATTTAATAAATATGCAATTTCATCCATTAATACTGAATTTATCAAGTTCACCTTTTTCTTATAAACTAATGTATATGTTTTCCATAAAACAAGCTTCTTTTAATTCCTTTAATAAAGATTTCCATTTGGGTCTTATACCCTTCTTTACCAAAATATATTCCTAACACAACAAAAATCTTTCATTGTAAATTATATACCTGCTATTTTCACTGTGTTCCATTCCTTTACGTTTATCTTTATTTAATGTCATACCTATTCTTTTCAATCAGCTACACAATGTATAGCTTCTCACATCCCTATAATATTTTCAGTTGCTATAATAATGTCATCTGCGAATGTCATTAACACTGGAATTACTGCCCCTGCATGCATTATATATATTTAGCATTCTTCATTTTACAAATGACCTTAGTATCTACCACACTCACAACTAAAGCAAATAAAATGTTACCCATAGGACAACCTTGTCTTTTACCCTCACTCATCTCTATTTCTTTAATTAACCATCCATTTATAAACAATTCTTATTACGTTATTCTCATAAGCTGTCATGCATACTTTCTTAATTTTATTACTAAAATTATACCTTTTCGTTAAATCCCATAAAATCTCAGGTTCAATTAAATCAAAGACTTTATTAATATCACCTACCATAAGTTTTAAATCCTTTCTTTTCTTTAGAATATCATCCACCATTTCCCTTATTATCATTAATACTTCTTGACAGCCTTTTCTTTTCATATCATATATGCTATCTTCCATACTCTATTCCATCATATTTTCAAATCTTTTCTGTACTATTTTCATGAATATTTTGTAATCTATATTATTCAACAGTGCACCACTACATAATTCCTTATTATTTAAACCTTCTTTTAACCACTCATTCAGCACTTGTAAAAATATACTTTTTGCTAGTCACCTAAATTTTTATACATTTCAAATCAAATTCCATCTGGACCCTCAACAAAATCTCTGTTTAACAGTTTACGCACATTGTCTAATTCATACAGAGCAATTTATTTTTCAACTCCCTTATTCACCTGTTTTAAGATGTTTTTACTTCCCTAGTTTTATTACATTCTCTTCTTTTTTTGAACATTTCTTCTATGTAATATGCTACAATTTCCATAATCTGAGATTGATGACTTCTTACTCCTCCTTCTTGTCTTTTATTTTCTTTTTGTATTACTATTCCCATTCACTATTTTACTTAAATATGCTGACAACTTCATTTTTCCCTTGCAGTAAATACCTTAGTTTATACAATAATTCTTTATTTTTCATGAATTATTTTATATACTTTTCTTTATCATAATATTCTCTCTTATTCTTTTCTAAATTTTGAAACACAACTTTATATGTGTTTTGCATAATCTTGTTTTCTTATCTTTCTTGTCTTACTCTGCCATTGTAAAACTTTCATATTTTCTTTTAAAAATAATCCACCATTCTGCACAACTAGCATAAAAATCCCTCACAGTAAAGTGGTCTTTCCATAATTTTATTATATATTCCTTTACTTTTTCATTCCATTATGTTTCATTTATTCTTTGTATACCCTTTCCTAATCTAATATATTTTTTATTTACATTTACTGCCATCTATATAGCCAGATTATCTGTAAATCCTGTTACAACTCATTTGCCTTCTGCGATACTTATATCTCTGGATGTTATAAAATAATCAAGTTCAGATTTTAATATATCGCTTCCATACATCCATGCTTTTCTATTACATATTACTAATCTACCACATTTCATAACTTGTTTAATTTTACTTACATCTTTTCTATTCTTTTTCTTTTCCCCATTAAATCATAATTAAACTTTACTATTATTATAATACCCATATGTACTACTGTGTAATATAGCACCTGTTGAAATAAATTTTCCCTTTATTTAAAAATAACCTCTGTATATATAGCTATAAATCTATACATTATTCCTTGCCATTGGAAATCTACAATTGTAAGTCTTCCCATTCTAAAGTTACATCTAAGATCTTCACTACTCTTCAGCATAAAACTGCTATTACGTAACACTCATTTCCCAAATTCCATATTATCTCTCCATCCCATTTTTTTTCTGAAATCCTTCTTTGTTTGTTAGAAATCTTATATCTACATCACATGTATTACATAATTCTAAAATTCCCATCCTTCTTATTTTTATACTGCTAACATTTACTGAAAGAATCCTTAAATTATTACTTTTTCTGTTCTTAATTTAAAGGAGATCAACTGAGAGAATCCCTAAATTATTAGTTTCTCTGTTCCTTAATTTAAAGGAGATCATCCTCTTCTTATACTACTTTTTTGAATATATTAATTCTCATCCATTTCTTGTTTTAAGTTTGTACCTTTGAATTTCCTTTTTTTATCTCTTACTCTTTTAGCAGTGGAGTTCATTACTCTGTTCACTACTTACCAACTAATATCTTCTTCATCGCTAACTTCTGAATGTATTATTTGCTCTTCTTCCTAATTTCTTTTATTAACATCATTTTCTTCTTGTAAATTTCTCCCATTCTTATTCCCAAATTCTTCTCCTTTTTGATCTGTATCCTTCCTGCCTATTTTATTTCCAATTTTTCTCCTTCTTGTTCATTATCCACCCCCCTTATTT
The DNA here is from genome assembly GCF_019279795.1 of Protopterus annectens. Lineage (NCBI taxonomy): Eukaryota > Metazoa > Chordata > Ceratodontiformes > Protopteridae > Protopterus > Protopterus annectens. Next base: position 365,204,631 of record NC_056737.1, read on the forward strand.
TTACTATATGTTTTATTATATTTTTCTTTACAATCCATCCATGTAGGTCTAGTTTTTTTTTTTACATTTGTAACATTCAAGTTCACATTTCTTTACATAATGCCCAGTTTGCTCATGTATATAATGTTTCTTATAATCACCTTTATTTATTAAATGCCCTTCTCTCCTAAAAAAAAAAAAAAAAAAAAAAAACAAATTAAAAAAAATCTTCTTGGTCATAACCAATATTTTACCATGTCATTATTTCCTTCAACATTTAGAATACTTAGAAAATGTACATTTTTTCCATTTCCATTATTAACACAGCACTGCAATCCCATCCCCCATTATATAAACCCCACTGTCATAAACTTCTGTCTGACACTGAATATGCATTTTCTTTTTTGTCTCTCAAAAAAGTTTTCACTACATAATCATTCCATGGATTGTCATTCTGTCTTTTTTCATATTGACACAAAAAACTTTTCCATAACTTGTGCAGTCTCAAGTAAATGTTACCAAATGTTTTTATTTATTAAAATAAAGGCCCCTAACTCCTGAAGGAAGTATTATAGTGTCCTGTGCCTCATATCTGTTCATCTCCTTGTTCCTTTTACTTTGCATTCTCACCACAAATTTTCATTTTATGCTTTCTTCTTTTTTTCTTTTCTTTCTGCTCTCTGCTACTATTAGCCAGTGTCTTGCATATTGTTTCCAGTTTTGTGAACTGTCCCCTGTCATAATATCCTCTGCTTTCTGTTCCTAGATTTTCTTCATTATTTCTCCCAACACATCATTCTCTGGTTCACTTTGGTTTATTATCTTATTTATTATATAATTCCACAACTCTCCCTACTGGAGGGATAAAACAATACACTACTCTTTTGCCACATCCTCCTTTACAGCAAATAATTCCTTCTGAAAAGGGCTTTCTGAATCTTCTACAAGACCACAAATATCTTCTTTAGAGATGGCATTCAACTCCACTCCTTCCATCACTGTCTCCATATTTTGCACCATCCTCCCACCCTCCACTGCCCTAGGAATGGGACATGTGCTCATGTTAGACAAGCCACAAGTGCAAGTCATGAGTAGGGGTTCTTTAGTTATACAACTACTTGCATATTTATGGAGAACTTATATTACATACTAAATTTCTTCATTATCATCAAATTCCTACATTTGTGTAGACCTCCACTCTTTTTTCCACAACCACCATTTAAATTTCCTTATTATATTTGGTAATATCTGTAACGTCCTCCAGTCTGGGGCAATAATCAAGAAGCCTGAATCCACACCACTGATACCAGAGGGTGATGTTCACTTGGAATACAAATGGATACACTCAGTATTTTCAGATGCAGACCTCTGCATCAAGCACAATTTCCCTTAACAGCAAACAGGGAACACACCCAGCCCGGGGTTTGGGTTTCTCTATCTGTCTCCCTCCAGGTCACCAATAAGATTCCTCACTGGTACAGCTGCAGAGTTATGTCCTCAGCTGAAAGCCTAAGCCAAGTCCTTCCCTCTCTCTCTGAAACCAGTGCTTTGTGTCGCTTCTACAAGTAGTTGACACACACACACACACACACACACACACACACACACACACACACACACACACACACACACACACACACACACACGCACACACACACACACACACACACACACACACACACACACACACACACACACACACACATAAACACTTTGAGATTTGATTTTCACACACACACACACACACACACACACACACACACACACACACACACCTGGGAAAGACTGGCACAGGCTTACTAGCTATGCCCCCTTCTGCCCAGAAAATAAGGTAGTTATCACTGCCACCAGACACTACAAAGTCAGCTACCTAGGTTCTTGCAGGGATACCCAATTATACTGAGTGAAATTAATATTAATACAAATGGTAATGTTGACCAGTCATGCTTTCAGGAGTGGACAGAGTTATCACAAATAAATATGTGCAAATACTCTCAAACATTAAATATTTTTAGAAGAACTAACCACAATGAAAAGTTTAAATATATTTAATAATAAGTAATAAAATAACATGAAAATACTAAATATCTATTTACAGAAAAAACAAAGTTTCAGTCATAGGGACTATTAAAAAAAAAATCACTGATGGAAAGTTTCACACAGTTATAGAAAAACAGTATTCAGCTAGTCTCACTATCTATTACTGATTGACTAAAAGAATTACACTTCCTACTTACTGAACAGAGAAAGGCAAGATAATGTGGGTGAGTGGTACTTGTTTTCAGATTCAAGACAGAATACAGAATGCTGTTGAGACTTCAGTCTCCTCCAATATTAAAACATTATTTTTGTACAGAATGACATCACATACATCTGGTCATCTGACTCTGTCTCCTGCACTATTCCCCATCATTACAAGCTACCAGGGTTTAGCACCTATTTGCTACAATACACACATATACAACTTTGTTCAGATGTGGTGCAGCTGCTGGAAGTTATAAAAACATAAACCATTTCACTCTTCCTACAGGAGCTGCAACCTATACTCTAGCACTGACATTGGATCTCTGGCTCCCTTCAAAACTATGGGATAACATCTTTATGTCTTAACCCATAAATTAATTTAATTTCTAGAATATTTTGCAAAGTCAGGTGGATTATGATTAACTGCTTCACTTCCAGTATATGCTGTTACAATGTATACATTTAAACAGTTACTATAGTGCTTGTGCATCTCTTTTCCTTCTAGCATAGCACACTGTTGATACACTTTAACACAAGCAAGTCTCACAAATACATTTTCAGCACAAGCATCTTTACAAATCAGTTTGATATACAAATGACATATAATTATTTACAAAATTTCAGCTAGCTGTGCTTGCAAATGTTATAAATCCACTCCCCTATTTCTTCTGGGATGGCTGACAGTACATCCTATTGTTACAATATCCCATTTCCAGTAAACATAATTTCATTCAGTCTTTCATTCCACATTTTTTAAACACCTTTATTGAATTATCATTGGCGACCCCTAACCGGGAAAAGCCGAAAGAAGAAGAGCTATGGGCACATGTTGTGCCAACAGCTACGCCAATGCTGTTATGGTACAATGGGAAAATGCTTATATTTTTGGGTCTGAGTTTGCTCCCAATGTCAAGTTATATAAGAGATTTGTCTATGACCTTTTTATTGTCTGGCAGGGAACAGAAACTTGATTTCATGAGTTCATCGGCTATTTACATAGTACTACATCTTTTTTAAGATTTACATGGAGAATATCACATGATGAAATTGATTTCCTTGATGTAAAGCTGTATTATAATATGCATGATGGATTTACAACCACATTATTTAGGAAAACATGTAGAAGGAATGCTTTGTTACAACAAGATAGCATGCATCCTGGTTTTATCTTTAAGAATATAGTTAAAGGTCAAAGCATGAGACTATCTAGGCTTAATAATAATGATGAGCTATTTAATAGAGATATTGCCATGTTGGATGATGAACTAAAAAATAGAGGTTATAAGACTAAAGATGTAGTTGATCTCATATATGAAAGTTTTATTCATCAGAAGGGGAGGGCCACACCTAATTTTTCTGAAAGAGGACCAAATGTAGTTATGTATAACAGTTTGTATAAACATGTATCCATGCCTTTGTTTTATACCAGCGATGTTAGAGGGATAACTGAAATTATCAAAACTAATTGGCCTATTTTACACCTTGATGAGCATATTAAAGGAATTGTGAGGAAGAAACCTAGGTTTATTTTTAAGAACAAGAAATCCCTAAAAAGACAGTTGTGCCATAGAGCCTATATCCCTGATAAGAGGGATAATGTATTCACTATAGGTACCAGGCGATGTGGTCATTGTAATTTTTGGAGTTATATAGACTGCCAAAATATGTTTATTCATCCTGTGACAGGCATTGAGCACAAGTTCTATGTTAATGCTACTTGTCGTAGTAGGAACTTGATTTATTTAGCAAAATGTAAGGAATGTCAATGTTTTTATATAGGTAAGACCAATAGATTTTTATATGAGCCTATGAGAGAACATTTTTATTGTATTAGTATTTCTGATACACGGAATGCATTAGCCAAACATGTCATGGATTTTGGACCAAGACACACTTTTGGTTTTAGGGTAATTGAGCTTGTTGTTGAGAATAAGAGGGGAGGTGATTTTAAAAATTATACAGAAAGTCTTGAACTCTCCTGGATTCTAATTATGCAAGTTGATAAATTTCCTGGTTTGAATGGGAAGGTATCCATAAAACCAGCTTTGAAGGGAAGACATTTCTTTAAATGATGAATGAACTGAGATGTATTTGATTGAAGCGATGCCCTTATTGGTTGGATTAAAAATCTTAATGTTATATTTATATGTATCTGTTTTAATGTAGTTTATTGGTCTGATGAAGCACAGTTTGGATGTGCGAAAGTGCTTACCTATATGAATAAAAACTGGTGATTTTATGCTTGTTGCTGTGGTCCAGTGCCTAATATGGATTTACACAATTTTGTAAAATTATACTTTTTACCACATTTTCCTGCTTTCTTCTTATTCTATCTTTAATTTCCACAATTTTATTTTTTCTTGATACATTTGTATTTCTTAATTTCTCCGTTATTTCTCCCTTTTGTTATTTTTATTTCTGTATTGTATTTCTCCTTAAATATACTTTTCATCATCTTATTCTCTTTTCCACTTATCCATTTCAAGACCTTATATAAATTTAATGAAGCTCCATATATTATCAGATTTAATAAACCCAAACTCCGTTCCTCTGTTTCCATGTATAAAACCTCTCTTTTGACTGGATTTAATCTAGAGCCCCAAATAAATTGAAAATTAATTTCAATAAACTGTTTTTCCAGTTCTCTTGGTATCATATAGCTATATACTAGCTATATATGATAATATCTCCTTCCATAATGTGTTTATCAAATGCACTTTCTTATTAAATGACAATCTATACCTATTCCACATAATGCTAAGCCCCTTTAAATCTCCCATGTTTTATCATTGTTCCTTCATTATATTATATTCTCAAAAATCAGTTCCTAAACCCAATATTTTTTCAAACCATATCCCTTCCAAGTCTTTATCATCTCCTAAACCTTTACAGTTTTCTTTACTAATGCTTAATCTAAGTTCTTGCAGCCTATTACATACATTTGTAATTACTTTCTTCATTTCTTCTTTGTTTTTAGCTGTTAATATTATGTCATCTGCATAAAACATTATAATGGGATACTTCACTCCCATTTCCTGTACATATTTACTTTCATCTAATTTTTCATTTAATCCTTTTACCACACTATTTATAACTATTACAAATAAAATACTACACTTTGGACATCTTTGTTTACACCTCTTTTTATCTCTATTTCTTTACTTAACTGACCATTTACTAAAATTCTAATTTAGTATGTTTATGTACTGATTCACATATTTTCTTGATCTTTATACCAAAATTGTATTATTCCATTTGCCATTTATCAGCCACTATTCATTTTATTTCTTCTTGTCCTTTCTTAATATCATCCACTAATACCTTAATTATCATTAATAACTCCTGGCTTCCTTTACCTTTAACCCTATAAATATTTTCTTCCATAAAATAATTCAACTTATTTTCTATTTATTTTTATTATTTTCATAAATAGTTTATAATCACTATAATGCAACATTATCTGCCTCCAATTTTTAATCTCATTCTTTTCTCCTTTCTTCCATATACATTTCACAATACCCTCAAATATTTTCCATAAGTTATCCTGTCATTTAACCACTTATTAAATATCTTTATTAAAATGTATTTTTACCATTGCATTAAGTTCCTATACATTAAATATATAATACTATCCAGTCCAGCTTCTGAATTTACATTCAATTTCTTCATTACTTTGTCTATCTCTGTTATTGTGATTTGTTGTTCCAATCTTTTATTCATATCTTCTTTAAAATGTTTTACCTTCCACAGATTTTTCCTTTTTATCACTTCTTTTTTATCATCTCTTTCACATAAGTAACTATGTTATCCATTATGTTTGTTTTCTTTCAAATGTTTTCCTTTTGTATTCTTCATCTGTGCCATTATACCACTATTTGTTTTACTTTTATACTTAAATAGGTTGATATGTCTTCCTTCTTTCCTTGTAAAAATAGTTTTGCTTATATAATAAATCTTTAATTTTCTCTTGATTAATTTGCAAAATCTCTTCATCTTTTCTAAAGCATTCCCTTTCATTCCTATCAAGACTATTTAAGACAGCTTTTTGAATGTTTTATATTCCTTTTTATATTTTCCTATTTCCCCATATTAAAAACATTATTTTATATTTTTCTTTAAATGTTATCCACCATTCTGACCAATTTTCATAAAATATTATCTTCTTGACCTTTCTCATCCCATTTCTTTTCATTAATTGTCTTAATTCCTTTTCCAATCCTTGTATATTCTTTATTCTCATCTATTTCAATCCATATTGATAAATAATCCAAAAAAACTGCTTTACTGCGTCTTCTATTACTGTTCTCATGGTTTTAGATAACAGAAAATAATCTGTTTGAAATTCTCCAAAATCTTCTGTATTCTTGCTCTCCCTTCTTTTTTCTTTTTATGTTCTGACTACCTCTGCAAACGATCTCTTGATTTGCTGTTCCTCTTCCTTATTTATCCTCTCCATCGTTTTGCTCCATATTTCTTTCCCTTTGACTGGTTCACTTTGATCTATTAAGTTTTCTAATATATCATCCTGCAACCCTCCTAACTGGAAGGTTGTAATAATAACATCTTCATTCTCTGACCCTTCAAATAGCTGTTGCTGAAATATATCCTCTGAATCTTAGATCCAATCTGCTTCTTCTCTCAAATGTCCATTTCCATTTCAAAATCAACACACATCTCTATGGAGTTGGCATTCACCTCTACTCCATTTTATTGGTCACCATGTTTTGTGTGCCATTCTCCCAAATACCACTGCACTTGGAATGGAACAAATGGTCACACTCAATGGCTGCATGCACATCAAGTGTTGTAACACATAGGAGAAGTTCCCTGATGCCCTGACCAAATTCCCCCTAGTAGTATAAATACCACCTCAGGTCTCCCCTGAAAAAAACACTAGTAGCCTTGTGGGACTAACATGGTCAACAAAGGATACATAAATAAATAAGTAAAAATAAAAAGTAATGGCTACCAAAAAATTGTTTTACACTTCAAAAACAAAGTCCACTTTTGCAGCAGGGTCAAATGGAGATTAAGTTAACTCCTACAGCAGTGCAGTAAGATCCCAAGGAGAAGTGGGATCTTTAATAGGAAATCTAAAAAGAAAGGTACTTCTTAAGAAGGCCTTATGAAATTTAACAGAGGCCAAGGAAGTATGGTTCTCACCAACATGAAAATTCAAGAATGTCTCTAGCTAAACCTTTCTAGTGGAATAATTATCTCCATCATTGAAGAGGGAAGTGAGAAAATTTAACACTGCTGATATGGGAGCTGAAAACAGATTTAAATGTCTCTTGGAAACCTAAATGGTAAACCTTTTCCATTTGCTTTTATAAGTCTTCCTGGAAAAGCTGACAGGATGTGAGAATACATACAACCTGAGAAGAAAACTGGACTGACTAGTCATCATGGGAAGTAGAGAAACCATGCAGTCAACTTCAAAGCCCAAATGTCTAGATGTGGCATTCTGGACAGATGAGACAGAGGGTCTGGATTCGGATTCAGCACCTAAGGTTGGTGTGCCAATCGAGAGAAAGGGGAATGATACCTGGTGAGGCCAAAAAGGGGCAATGAGGATGACTGTGCTCTTCTGCTGTAATCGTTTCTGTAGGAACTTCCTTCTCAACACAATGGGTAGGATAGTGTTCCTCTTGTTTGTTGATGTACCAGACCAATGACATGTCTGTTTGGATAGAGATCACCACTAGAAAAGGGACACATTGAAAGGCTTGCAGCAATTGGGTGGTATGCCATTAACTCTAAGACACTAATGAGAAGCTTGACCTTTAATGGGGACCATCTGCCTTGGACCACCATTATCATGTAATGCCATCCCACACATAATCTAGTTGGGACATCCTCAAGGGGTGACCTGGGGAACCCTTCTCTTCATCAAAATCTGTGACTTCTGTCAAAGACACCTGCAGGGAGTCAATATGCCTCCTCTTATACTTTTCCTTCTAAACAGTTTCCACAGGAGGATGTTCTGGAGAAGACTTAGCTGCTGGAGGGGAGTCTTGAATGAGGTCTGTCTTAAGACTAATGTGAACTGGATGTCCCAATATGATAGACTGTGCACAATTACTCCAGAACAGAAGAAGCAGATTTTGTTGATTCTTTTTTGGGGGGGTGAAATCCTTCAGAACCAGAACTTATTACCGTATCCAGCAGCTGCATAGTAGCCAAAAGCCATACAAATGACACAATCCTTCTCTAGGATCTGCTCTGAGAAGTCCCCAGAAAATATGCACATTTGACATGAGAATCAAAATTTGGCATCTTATGGCAACAAGATACACATTTCTACAATACTGCAGGTTTACATGCCATAATAGCAATAATAAAACACATCAGTAAATAACAAAAAAAACAAGATAAATAGAAGGTCAGAATACTACCAATGAAGGTATATAGAAATACCCTGACAACAGGACAAAGGTACTGAACCCAAAAATGCTAACAATGGTAATAAGAAAAACTACATAACTAGTAGGAAAGAGTGCATTTAGAGTGTTAGAAGGCATAAAGAAACTAAACATTTTATATATACAGTTGTTGTTGTTCGGCTTTTCCCAGTTAGGGGTCGCCACAGTGGAACTCCGGTCCACTAATGATTGGCAGTAGAGTTTCACGAACGCCGAGGTGCCAGCTCGACATTCAACCTTCAATGAAGGCACGCCCATTTACGCATGTCTTTCAAACGCCCACCCAACTGCAGGGAGGACATGCAGTCTCCACACAGAAGGCACTCCACGCACTCCAGCCGAGAATCGAACGGGTGAACCTCTTGATGTGAGGCAACAATGCTACAGCTGCACCACCGCGGAAGTATTATACAGTACAGTAGATAAATATATATATGTGTGTGTGTGTGTGTGTGTGTGTGTGTGTGTGTGTGTGTGTGTGTGTGTGTGTGTGTGTGTGTGTGTGTGTGTGTGTATGTATGTGTGTATGTATGTATGTATGTATGTATGTATGTATGTATGTGTGTATATGTATCTATCTATATATATATATATGTATATATATATATATATATATATATATATATATATATATATATATATATATATATATATATATATATATATATATATATATATGGTTCCACTATGTAATCTCAAAATACTGAAATCCTGAATTTCTGTATTTCGAAATTACATAGCCGAAAACCCATCTACAACACACAATTCCGAAACCACATAACCGTGAAATTCAAAATCCCAAAGGTACACTATACATACAGCACACACATAAACACACACACAACTCCCCTCACAATCAAATAAATGATTCTGTGCCCCCACACCCCCCTACTTATATATTCTAACTCCGAGATTGCACAAACAGACACACAAACGAAACTCACACCCACACATTTCGCACTCCCTCACACACACACATCACAGTCACAACACACACTTGCACACACTAAAGCCCCTAACCAACACACTTACACATACATACTTACCTAAACTTCCACCCATCCATGCACAGTCCGCACCAGTGGTAGTGAAAATTCAACATCTCCGTGCTTTGGGATTTTGAATTTTGCGCTTCTGCCGGTTTCGGAACTTTGAGTTTTTGGCTATGTAATTTCAAAATACTGAAATTCAGGATTTCAGTATTTCGAGCTTACATTGTGGACCCATATATATATATATATATATATATATATATATATATATATATATATATATATATATATATATATATATATATATATATATATATATAATATATATATATAGAGAGAGAGAGAGATTTGTTTTATTTATTTATTTATTTATTTTTTTGGTAAAGAATGTGATAGAAAAAATAAGTATACACAAAAATATGAATAGCCAATGACCAAAAAGGCCAGAAGTGGAGTAAGCTAAAGCCCTTATCTGAAGAGCCTGAGCCAGCAGTCCACATCTGTTCTCAAAGAGGGTCAAACAATACCTGAGGTAATATTGGGGATTGGATGGGGATTATGGGTAATGGAAGGAGGCTGTGTTATTGATCCTAAGTCTAAAAAAGCGACCAAAGTCATATCCAAGACAGTTCAATTGAGGAATGGATGGAAATGACAACATCAGATATGACTTTAGACAATTTGTGAACATTATTGGTGCAGTCAACAGTCAATATGTAAGTCAGAGAACTTATAATGTGATCAAGACACATACAACCTTAAACAACTCCTGAAATTTGGATGAATAGGCATGTGAGGGGTATCTCATCTATATGGTATGTAAAAATGTTTTGTTTACCAAAATGAACTGTGGTACATTTATTCACATTTAATTTGAGACCATCATCCTTGCACCATTTGTGAACATGGTCTAACCAGTGTTGGAGCAATTTTGAGTCAGTGGGAGATCAAACTATAGCACACAATATACAGTCTGCAAACATAGATAACCATAGGCAGGAGTGTTGGCTTGAAGGTCTGAGAAATAATGGGTGGTCTTGCCTGATGACAGAATGATACTGTAATAGCAGGAATAGTAGTACTGAATAGAGTTTTTTTTAGCTGCTCATGGAAAAATATTGAGTGTTTGAATGTAAAGTAGTTATTGCCATGATACTGTTACTGATGGTAAGTTGACATTGAAAGGCATTGGAATGAGAGTGAGACTGGAAAATTCATGAGAAGTCATTGTTCTTATCTCTGCTCTTCAGGTGAGTCCACCTGCCCCCACCTACATTATCTGTTAATTATTTATACCAACTCTGAGATCACACTACAGCTGGGGAAGGGCAAAACGACAATCTCCGCTGTGCTGTAACCTCGCACAGCTGCCAACTGCAACTGTGCAATGTTTTGGAGTTTCAGTGTTCTGGGATGTCAGCATTGTGCATTGTGCAGCATCGATGATCTGGGTATGATTATTTAAATGTCAAAATAATGTTGTTGACATTCTAAATAGATCCATATGTGTGTGCATATATAAACACACACACATACACACACACACACACATATAACTATATATATATATATATATATATATATATATATATATATATATATATATATATATATATATATATATATATATGTATGTTGTTGTGTCTTTCGGCTTTTCCCTGTTAGGGGTCGCCACAGCGGAACTCCGGTCCACTAATGATTGGCAGTAGATTTTTACATGCTGGCTTGCCGGGCCTAACGCACAACCTTCAACGAAGGAACGCCCATTCACACATGTCGCCACACAGAAGACGCTCTAGCTGAGAATCGAACGGGCAACGTCTAACTGTGATAGACAAAAAGACGTATATATGCATCTAAACATGTTTTTATGAACTGTGGCGTAGATCAAATGTTGCATGGCCAACTCAGCTTATTAACTCAAGAGTATTAATGTATTTCTGCAAAAAGAATGGAACTGTAGAAGCCTATTCTGCAGCTTTTCCTGATTCCATCTTTTCCAATGCATTCCATTTAGAATTTAGAATAGGTCTTTGATTTAGAGACAGGCTGCATAGCTCAAAGTGCACAAGTGCATAGGAATCAGCCACATGCAGCCTAGTACTGATGCACAGTCCTATGTTGTGCTGCAATAAGGGGAATAAAATTTAACTGCAGAAAGTATATGCAAATGACTGCATAGTGGAATGCTTATGAAACTAGATAAGGAAATGAGACCATAATGGCATGGAAATATATGCAAGCTAAACTCAGTCTCATTTCACAGCCATGTGGGGAACACTACACACTAGTATATGCCTGATTACAAAAAGGTAAAGCTTGCTTTCTTGGACACAGCACACCTCTCCTAAGTTACTGGCTAGCAGAGGTTCAACATATGTATAAGAAAGCTCCCATCTGTCTCATAGTTACAAAATGTTTATGAACAGGAAGGGCTACCATTCCATAATCTGTCAGGTAGTGTGCCATTCACTAGGATCACAACCAGTGTGGTTGCACAGTGCTCTGGCAGTTTGCATGATTCATAAATAATGTATACTTTTCAGCTATATCACAAATTAATGTTTGGTGAGATTCCACTGAGACATCTAGCCAGTAAGTGCACCTAATGTGGATATCATTAATGTATGCAGCTACATGTGTCCTAATGTTGTAATACCTTACACATGTTGACAATGTGTTGCAGTTGAGTCTGGATACCCTATTTAATCCTGGCTTGTGATGCCCATATTAAAAATAAATAAATAACAGAGCATAGCCATACTCCAGTATAATAAAACATATGGACAAACCAGCAATATCTTAGCCTGCTCAAAGCTTAATTCTGCTGTCTTAATATGTCTGGAGAAGCACTGCAGTAAGAAATTGCCACAGTCTGTAAGATATTCATAGCACATTACATTCCATGTAATTTATTTTATATTATTTATATTTGTTGATGGGGCAGTGCATTGATCAATACTGGCCAATTTCAGGCTCAAGCCAGCTAAAGTACAAAACATTTCACAAACAAAAATCCAGAAATGTAAGCAATAATAGAGTAGTTCAAAACAGTTACATAGAAAAACTTTGCTTGGCACAAAATTTTATGTCAAACATCTAAAAAACAGAACTCACTGCACCCCAGCCAAAATAATCTAATCCTCAAAACATCTTACATGTTCATCCTATTTCCATCCTACCCACTTTCTGGCAATGTGCTTAAAAAGTAAATTATATACAATTCTAAAGCTGCATTTAGCAACAACATTTTCTTACCCTAAAACAGCATAAATTCTTACCAGGTCATAGTGCAATCATGGCACTTTGGTGCCTAACAGATAATATTCTCCTCAGCATGGACAAAGATAACATGACAGGAGTAATATTAAATGTTCATCATATTGATCACTGCTGCAGTAGCCTTAGCTACACGGGCTATATCCTGTCAAGGATATAACAGCTGAGCAGCTTCCAAAGCTTCAGAGCACCTTCAACGCACCAAAGGGAACTTATCTACCCAGCAAAGGAACAGCCCGAGCTGACTGCCCATCCTTAAAAACCTTAGAAGAGCATACTGTCTGGCAGCAGTAAAGCCTTGAAGAGCTTAGCACCTAAACTTGTCTTTTAATCAGCTCAGCTTCAGCTGCCTGACAGGTTGGGTGCATGGAAGGTGCCCTGAAGCTTTTAGAACTGTCTGGCTATAACCCATGTAGCTAAGGCAACTGGGGCAGTGATCATTCAAACATCTATCATTTTGATAAGTTTACTTATACAAATATACTTTTCCTCACAAAGGCATTTGACCTAATCAACCACAAACTCTTTCTCTCTCTCTCCAGAACATTGATAATATGTCAATCAGCTTGTTCCAAGACTGCTTGTCAAACACATTCTTTGCTTTCTCTCAACCCAGATTGCTTTCAGTGGGAGTGTCGTAACGTTCTATTCCAGCTCATCTTCTTTTCACTGTTCTCATAAATAAACTACCTCATGACCTTCCCACTCTACAACTCATCCTCTGTGCTGCTGATGCGGTAATTTTTAGGTCCAGCCGCAACAACTCTACAATTGAAACAACTACAAAAAGACCTTAACTCATTCATTTTTTTTCTCACATTAAGCATAGCATGCTGTTTAGCACCACCAAAAAGCCTAAATAAATCATCAGTCTATTACTACTCTTTGTGGCACATCAATAGAAACAACCAACTCCTTCATATAGCTTGGTATGTGGCTAGACCATTCACTAACATTTCATACTCGGATAAATCATGTGCAAAAGTTAACTCAATTCTCTTCTGGGTTAGGAAATCACTCCCTATGTATCCAACTCAAAAAGGGCAACTGTAGCCCATGGAGTCTTTCTGGACCAGCTGAAATATTAACTAATCATTATAACTGAATTATAACAATCATACTATAATAATAATCATTATAACTAATTATTATAATAAAAAAAAAATGGTGGTGCCCAGGGCGGCTGCAGCTTTGTTAGCTCGTCAGGGAGAAATGCTTATTCCTGCTTCTTTTGCACACAAAAAACAAAATAAAAATCACTTTCCAGATATTTTTTATGTGGATACAATTAATTATACCAGAAGAAAATTACTGGAAATTAAACAGATTACTAGAAAGAGCTGCTGGCTTGAATCTCTGTTGTCTGAGGAGTACTTGGGGCCTACTTCACTTGTAGAAATTCTGTATCTCTGCATTTTAAACAGAATGCCATCTAAAACTTCACAGGGAGGGTTCTGAAATGCCCTGGAGCAGCTGCAAAAGGAAAAGATGCGAAAGAACTAAAAAGAGAGGCTGCAGAGGCAGAGCTGCTGCTAAACTGAAGAGAACCCTCACAGGCCTGCATTACTTTCAGTATTACTTGCAAATGTCTGCTCACTGGATAATAAGATGGACTATCTGAGAATGGCGCTTACAAAGAAAATAAGGGGAGGGACACTTGTTTGTTCATTTTCTCTGAAACTTGGATGCATAGTAACATTAGTGACAATGCTGTAAACCTAGATGGGCTAGCTCTCTATAGAGCAGACAGATGTAAAACAGAGAGGTAAAGCTAAAGGTGGTGGTGTATGCATCTATGTTAATAACAGGTGGTGCAAAGACTGTTGAAGATGCAGAAATATTGATACTAAAATGCAGACCTTTCACTGTATCAAGGGAAAACAGATGGATATAGGTCACAGCATTGTACTGCCCCCCAGTACTAACACCACTGAAGCTCAAAATAAACTCAATAATATTATCTGTGAGCTACAAAGCTAAAACACAGAATTTGCACATGTGATAGCAGATGATTTAAACAGAGCTGACCTTAAGGAAGTGCTACCCCATTTTTATCAGTATGTGGATTTCCCCACCAGAGGGGAGAATATCTTAGACAAAGCTTAAAGCAATATTAAAGGAGCCTTTAAAGCTTTGAAGCACGTCAACATAGGCAACTCTGATGATGCTGCCATCATGCTTCTGCCTACCTATAAGATGGCCTTGATCAGAGAAAAAATGATAATTAAACAGATCAGAGTCTGACAGGAGGGTTCCATGACTTGCCTTCAGGACTGTTTCAATACCATCTGGTGGGAGGTCTTCAAAGAAGTGGCTACGCACAACATCCAGTTAGACATAGACACCTATACTGAATCAGTTCTTCCCTACATAAATAAATTTGTGGAGGATGTAACCACCAGGAAAGCCATCACTATAAGAGCTAATCAGAAGCCCTGGCTCACCAAGAATATCTATGAGCTGCTGAGGGAAAGAAACACAGCCTTCAAGGCAAATGACAAAGAAAGGTTTAAGGTGGCAAGGTCAAATCTGAAAAAGGGTATCGGAGAGTCAAAGAGGGAGTATGAGAGGAAAATTCAGATCCGCTTCTAAGACATGAGGGACACAAGAAGCTTATGGCAAGGGATACAGCAGCTCACGGACTATAAGACCAAAACACCCCAATGTGATGACAGCTTGGCATTCCTGAATGAACTGAACTCCTTCTTTTGCAGATTTGAGGAGAACACCACCGTATCTTCCAAAACAAACACTGACAAAGAGGAGATAGTGCTCACCTTAAACTCTGAGGAGCTGAGACTTCAGCTTAAGAAGGTGAATCATAGGAAGGCTGCTGGACCAGATAACAACCTGCCAAGGCAAGGTATTGACGGAGTGTGCTGATCAATTATGTCTGGTACTGACAGACATCTTCAACTCATCCCTTGCTATGGGGAAAGTTCCCTTGCATTTCAAGGAAACAAGTACTGTCCCACTTCTGAAGAAACCCAACCCTATCTGCCTCAATGATTTCAGACCGGTCGCCTTAACCTCAAACGTCATGAAGTGCTTTGAGATGATTGTGAAGAAACATCGCTCTGCAAGTCTGCCTAAATACTTCAATCCACTCCAGTTTGCATACTAGGCAAGTAGATTGACTGCAGATGCTATATCAGTTGCACTACACCTTGCACTAAAACACCTAGAAGGGAGGAATGACTATAAGGCTGCTGTATATCGACTTCAGTTCTGCATTCAATACTGTGATACCAATGCAGCTGGTGGATAAGCTCATGAAACCCGGGATAAACAAGCACCTATGTAACTGGACTCTTGACTTTCTGATTGGTAGACTCCAATGGACATGCAATACAAATAACACCTCTCAATGCATAATCCTGTATACTGGTGTTCCGCAAGTTTGTGTGCTCATCCCCTTGCTCTTCACCATTTTCATCCATGACTGTACTGCAAAACATAACTCAAAACATATTATAAAATTCACTGATGATACCACAGTTGTGGGCTTCATTAGTGGTGGGGATGAACATAACTGCAGGGATGAGGTAAACACTTTGATTGTCTGGTGTGACAGGAATAATCTGGACATGAATGTTATTAAGACCAAAGAAATTATTATGGACTTCAGGAAAAATACAACAGTTCGACAACCACTCACTATCAAAAGGGAGGATATAAAGAAGTTAAAATGGCCAAGTTCCTGGGCCTTCACATCTCATATGACCTGTCCTGGACTGTTAATTCAAACCTTATAGTCACGGAGGATCAGCAGAGGCTTCACCTCCTGAGAAAGCTCAAAAAGGCCATGCTCTCACTGTCTGCTCTTACCACTTTTTACCTGGGAGCTGTCAAAAGCATCCTCACTAGCAACTTTATAGCATGGCTTGGCAACTGCACAGTTGCTGAGAAGAAGAAATTACAGAGGGTGGCGAGGGTGGCTGAGAAAATCTTAGGCACAAACCTCCCTTCAGGAGCTTTTCTTTACAACAGCGAGAAAGAGAACATGCAAAATACTAGCTTTGACCCATTCGGCCCACAACTGGTTCTCACAACTTGCATCTGGAAGGAGGTACCGCAGCTTCTGCTGTAGGACTACAAGTGTCAGGAGCAGTTTGTATCCTACAGCTGTGAGATTTATTAACTCGGACACCAACCATAATACTTTGAAGCCTCTTTTTTATTTAATCCTGCTGCTCTGAGCAAGTACTGCCAGTATTACTATTACACAATATGATGGCTATACTGAGTCACATCTAAGGTTAACAAGTGCAATACAGTAACTAAACAGCTGCTATTCACTAGTCTCTATTTATTCTTTATCTTAACGGTGAAGGGGTTTGGTGGTGAGTATTTATTTTTTATTTATTATTTATCATTGGATAGTGGGTATTGCATGTGTTTATGTAATGTGAGCTACTTCTTGAATGTCATATGTGTTATTTTCTTTCTTATGTTATTCTCTGATACCGCTGTATCTATATTATTTGCACTGCATTTCTCTCATGAGCTGACATTTGTAATTTTGTTTAAGCTGTACTTGTGTGGTCTTAAATGACAATAATGTTTTTTTGAATCTTTTGTATCTTTGATTTTTTTAATAACTGTAGCTTCTAAGAAAAAATGCCTCCACACTGCAGACTACTGAAAACAAAATCTATTGCTCATCTTTTCATGAGCACCACTGTCTCACCCTCATAAAATTCAAATGACTTCCAGCCCACCACACAGCAGACCTGCTACTAGGCTCTCTCATCTTCAAACTTCTCCAACATAACTCATTCTTACCACTAAATGCCAAACTTTATACCAAAACCATATATACTTCATCCTCAGATGATTCTCCCAAACTCCCTCTCCCCAACTGCAATCCTCACAAATCAGGCTTCACTGCACCAGCCGCTCTGTCTCCATCCTTTTTCCTAAATATGGAAATCCTCCCTGCCACCTAAAGAAACTACAGTCACCCTTCCCCACCATCAGAGCTGAACTTAAAAAATTCCTCCACACCAAATCAAACTTTACTTGCTACACAGCAGGCTATATCACATAAAGGCCTCTCAACCTCTAGTCTTACTTTTCTCAATTACTAATACCTCTAAACTCCACCTCCCCCACTATCCCTGGCCCTGAAATCATTACCCCACATCATTTCCACCATAAGTTAAACCTAAAATATAATCATGCAAAATAGTCAAATGTATGTTTCTGTCATAATTGTTACTACATCTGTAATTGCTACTGTACAGCGTTTGTTATATATTCTTACTTTCTGTTCTGTATGTACAGCTCACTTGCTTCTTGGTTCCACTTTTTTTTTTCTTTGTGAATTATTTCACCTAGGTAATACCTGCAAATGGTCAGTTGTGATCAGTGAAATTACCCCAGTAAACAAATGCAAAAGAAAAAAGAAAAATAAATTACTGTTGTGTAAATCCTTATGGTAAAAGTAGATGTCCTTTTTACTGATGCGGTATTCATTACCTAATGATAGCCCATTGGCCTGCCAGCATACTAAAGCCTTTACATTCTCCCAGTGCTGCATATCAGCCGTATGGTCCCAGCCCAGCCATAGGGGATAAAGGTGATGTATGCAAGCTGAATACTCAGAACTGAAGTGCCCCAAGACAACTACAGTAACCTCAGAATAAAGAAGAACATGCACATCCAGCAGAAAAGAGAAAATAGGACAAGGTGACAAAGACCCGTCAGACAGCAAATTGTTCCAAACAGAAGAAAGAGAAATACGAGGTAGGAGGGATGGTCTGAATGCTGAAACATTGAAAAGAAGGACATTTATTTTTATGGAAGATTTTACACAACTGCACTATGTCCTTCCATATCACTGTTGCACTATTCATTACCTAAGGGAGAGTACCAAAGCTGCTGTAAAGGATGGAAGTAGGAAGTCACAGTGGAGCCCTCTACAAACCCATGCAAGATAGCTCCAGCAAATTCTGCCCTCAAAAAGGAAATGACATTCAGCTGTAAATGTTTAGTAAAGGTGTGGACAGAGGACCAAGTAGCAGCTTCAGGGATAGATCTTGTATCTAAACCCTTGAAGAAAGCTCCAGAAGAGGCTACTGCCCTAGTAGAATGAGCTTGAACTGAAGCACACAGCTGTTTACCATGAAAAGAATAACAAAAGGAATGGCCTTAGAAATCCAGTTGGATATGATTTGCTTAGAAACCACAAAACCTAATGTCCTGGGATAAAAAGAAACAAAGCCCTGCTTGAATTTGCATATATCTTTCATTTTATCCAAATAATATCTCAGCTGTCTATGTAGAGCCAAGATGTAAAGAACCTTCTTGGTAGCAGATTGCTGAGAAGGAAAATGAAAGGAAGTTGAATTGACTGATGAACAGACGGCTTATTGAATACCTTGGGTAAAAAAGAAGGATTAATACCCAGAAACACCCTGTCCCTGTGGAAAAAAAAACAAAAAAGGAAGAGATGCCATTAGTTCCTGAAGTTCAGACACTCTTCTGGCTGAAGTAAGGGCAACTAATAACACAGTCTTCTAAGTACAGTCGCAAAGAAGAATAAGCAGGTTTAAAAAGAGCCTGAGTAAACTTTTCAAGGACAAATTTAACGTCCAAGAAGGAGGAATAGGTTTGCTTGGTGGCCTAATACACAGGTTGCCTTTAAGGAATTGTTTGACATCAAAACAAGAAGGCAATAGTAGATTCAAAGGCAGACAAGCAGAGATTGCTGACAAATGAGCTTTAACAGAAGAATATGCCAAGCCTGCATAGAGCAGTTCACACAAATAAGAAAGGACTGAAGGGACCGCCCCCACTAAAAAGGGATACTGGTGAAGTTGAGACATTGAACAGAAAATCTTTTTCCATTTAGCCATATAGGATTTTCTGGTAGTGGGTTTCCTGGTCTTCTGCAGTACCCTATGCACATCCTCAGAAAAATGGTGTCTGAAAGAGTAAACAAGTGAGGGTGAATGGCAGGCCAGGTAACTTGTGACAACTGCCCCTGGTCAGGTGAAAGAGAAGGGAGAACCAGTGCTGTCTGGGTCAAAAATAAGTCACCAGCAAGATTCTTGAAGAGTCATTCCTGATGTTGTGTATGACCCTTGCATGTAGAGAAAAAGGAAGTAAACATGCAGAGACATCCCTTTGTAAGTAAAAGACATGGAGTTCACCTTCCAAGTCAGAGGACTTCGGACTCTGGAACAGAAGTGAGGAAGCTGCCTGTTCAAAGGGGAGGCTAAAAGATTCACTTGAGGAATACTCCACCAATGTACTATGTTCAGAAACATCCCTCTGTGAAGCATCCAATCATGAGGTTGTGTCCTGAATCTATTCAGGGAGTCTGTCACTAGGTTGTGTTCTCAAGGAATGTACATCACCTGCAGAGCTATCTGATGGAGGAGAGCCAAATCCCAGGCCTTAAGGGTTAGTCTGCAAAGAAGATAAAACCTGGTGCACCCCCCACCCCCCCATTTGTTGATGCACCATATGACTGTGGTGCTGTCTGTAAAGACCTTTAAAGAGCCTGGAGACCAAAGAGTGTGGAAGGCCTGAAGAGCAAGAATAAGCACCCTCATTTCTTTTATGTTGATGAGGTCTGACCTCTGATAAAGAGGGCAGAGACTGTCGGAAGAGGCTCCCCAACCCAGATTGGAAGCATCTCTGAACAACTCCTGAGTAGAGGTAGGAGTCTAAAAGGTCATCTCAGACTGAGGGAGACCTGCTGAATCCACTAGTGCAACTTGGGTTTGAGACAAGGAAGCAAGGACACTAGAAACTCGAGAGGATGGTGATGCTGGAGCCACACCATATTTAGGTACCGCTGACATTTTCTCATGTAAAGCTTGGCAAAGGGGGCATGGGAATGGCAAGTGCCATGAACCCTAGGATTCAGAGAAATTGATGAAAAAAACACCAATAGTCTCTGAACCTTTTAAATTAAAAATACACCAATATTCCAAGCAGTCAGGAACACAAAACACAGAGATGGTAAAAATGTTTTCCTTTTAATAATGAGTTATTAAAAGGAAAACTTTTTTACCATCTCTGCATTTTGTGTTCCTGACTGCTTGGAATATTGGTCTGATTCAGAGAAATTCTCTTGCTGAAATGAGAGAAATGGAAAGCAGAGACTGGAAATAGGTAGTCAGAGTAAGAACCTTAGAAAAACAAACAGAGGCCAACATTGGAATGGTTTGAATTCAGCATCCCTTAACATGTGGTCTTGAGAAGCAGTTATACTAGACTTCTTGAGACTGATGGTGAATCCTAGGCTACTCAGGAGGAGCATGGTGAAGTTCAAATCCTACATAAGCTTGGATTAAGAGGGAGGATGAAGAAGCAGATCATCCAGACATGGGAATATCTGAATAACCTGAAGCCTGCAAAAGGCTGTTTCATTGGACAGACATTTAGTGAACACCCTTGGGGCCACAGAAAGACCAAAGGGCTAAGCAGAGACTGAAAATGTGAGGAAGAAACAGAAAAAAGTAAAAACCTCCAGAATAGAGGTGAATGGTAATTATGAAGATAGGTGTCTTTTAGGTCTAGGGATACCAGAAGGGCCTGTGGAACTATGTGAGGTGCAGACTCTGGAAAGTAAGCATCCAAAAGGATGGAATCTTTAGAAAGGTATTTAGAAAGAAAATGTCTACGACTGGTCTCCAGGATCCCTGTTTTCTGGGAACCAGAAATAATCTAGAGTAAAACCCTATTCCCCTTTGGGATACATGAACTGGTTGAATGGCACCCTGATTCAGTAAACCCTGAAAAACTGCAGAGACATGAGGAAGTTGGTCTGGAAGAGGCAGAGGAAGGCCAGAGAAGGGGGAAAGGATTTCCATATCATAAAATAACTGTGACAGATAATGGATAGAACTCAAGAATCTGAAGTTATCTGTTATCAGACAGATAGGGATAGAGAAAGCCTGGGGGACAGGGGAAACTGGCTGAGGGGAAGGGGAGGGAAGAAATATGCCAGATGAAGGAAGATTTGTCCTGAAAAGGGGAGTTTTGGGATCTAGAAGTCTGAGTGGGTTTATCAGCAAAAATACGCTTAGGAACCATCTTCCCCTTAGAATGCTGACAAGTTTGCCTACACACAAAGGCAGACTTAAAAGGATAGTTTGTCTGAAATTTGGATATCAGAGAAACAAAGATTTATTTAAGATCCTGCATCACTTTACCTTTGTCTTTTGCAGTTTTAAACAAGTCAGCAGCAGCTCTACCAAAGAAATTCTGATTGTCCAAATGATCATCTAGAAGCTTGGCCTTAATAACATCAGGTAAATCCCGGAGGTAAAGCCAAGAGTACCACTTCATAAAAGAGCCAGAAGCAACAACTCTAGAAGATGCATCAGCAGCATCAAACTACATTTGATGGAGTGGCTGGCAACCTGAGAAGTGGAACTCAGTGAGGAGAGGACAGGAGTCTTTACTTCAGAGTTACGTCAGACCCCCCCCCCTCCCCTGATGTGACAAAAGAGCCATGATATATCTGGTCACATGGGTTTGGTAATTACTGGCCCTGAAGGCCAGGGTGGCAGATGTGTACAATTTGTCCTCTAACCTCTCCACAGCCCTAAAATCGTTATCAGAAGGAATGAGCTTGGAAGAGGGCAACAATCTAAATGACTTGTCTACAGAAAGAGAGACCAAAGCAGGGTCTGGAGAAGACAATTGAGGAGGTACTTAAAGTCCTGAGGCACATTATAAAAATGGTCAGGCTTCTTAGGGGCCAGAGGTTGGGAATCAGGAGTCATAGAAGCAGCTACAAATGTAGCCAACAAGGTATCCAACACATGGAGGACAACAGGTTTAGGAAATTCCATCTCTAACAACTCATAATACCTTTTTGGAATTTCAAAGGCTTGTGATTAATTCCACTTAAAAACTCCATCATGCAAACTTGTGTGCCCCCAAAGGACAGCACCTCAAAGGGAGAGTCAGGACTCAAGGAATCCTATTCTTCAGACCCATAGTCTAAAGAAGAGGTAATTTGTGAGCAGTAGGCCAAAGACTCATCCCCAGAATCTGCCTCCTCATCTGAAGAAAAAGACTCCCTAGATCTTTTAGCTGGAGTAGAGGACCAAGAAGAAGCAGGAACAGACATCCCTGCAGTTGTCTTATGGCCATTAAAGTATTAAACAAGCCTTGAGTAAAATCCTGCCATTCCCTCTGAGGATCCTTAGCAACGGGAGGAATGTACTTAGTTTTATGCTTCTTCTTTAGTGAAATGTTCACTTTGAATAACTAGGTGGCTCTGAGCCATGCCTAGACTCAGTGTGAGTACCAGAGACCTCTTCCCTCACCAAAATCTGTAGAATCCCCTAGGTCCTTCAGAAATGATCAGCCATGGTTCTCTTTCACTGTCCACTGAAGACATTTGCATTGCCTCATAGGACATGCAAGAAGGTGGTTCCATGCTGGCCTCCAAAAAGTTCACAGCAGAGGAAACCAGTATCTTCACTGGACTATATTTGGGGTCTTCACTCACCTCAAGAGAGATGTCCAGCAGAGGCTGAATAGCAGCAGAATCAGACAGACACTTCTTGGTCTTCTTTTTGAGAGATGGCTGTACCTTGAGTTGGGAAGAGTCAGCCATGGTATAATGGGTCAAAAGTTTGAGACATTGGTTTTCAAGATAAATGCAAAGAGAAGACAGATGGCTGCAAAGAGTTTTAGGCACAAAGGCTTGAACATTGTACACTGGCTATGATAGTGAGAAGTATCTAGGCAAAACAAACACTTCTTGTGATGGTCTTTATGGGGAATCTGCTTGCCAAACTGACATTTTCCCTTCTTGGATGAAATGAACCCAAAGTATACAAGTAAAGAAAGAAAAAGAAGTAACCTTAATGGGATACTTAACTGTAAGCAGTTTGGTAGAAACCAGCTCAGTGAAGGGCAGTCAGACCAACATTCAGCTGTGGTGTTCAGACTGGCAGCAAAGAAGTTCTGAGTATTCAGCATGTGTCCATCACCTTTATCCTATATGTCTGGGTGGACACATGCAGCTGACATGCAACACTGGGAGGCTTTGGTACGCTGGCCGGATGTTGTGCTATCCTTGGCAGTAGATCACTTAGGTAATGAACACTGCAACAGTGATATGGAAGAAAATCAATTGTATATATACATTATAGTAACCAAGCAGACTGTAACGCGCAATATTTACATTAATTTCTAAATTAGGTCAACTTTCAGTAATTCTGTGAGAGAAGAAGAGAAGAGAAGTAGAGTGGAGATAGGACTAGTGTTTCTAGATGATAAGTACTGTGTTGAAGCAAGAGCCTTTGGCTTGGATGAAGACGTGCTGTTTGAGTTGCATTCTGAATTTGAAGTAATTTTTTATTTCCTTTAGGTCGATAGTAAAAGCTTGCCAAACAGTGAGTGCCTCAGAGGAGACTGCATGAGCAGTACTGTGGAGTTTGTTCCTGGTTGAGTAGTGCCTCAGTTTGTATGAGGTGTTTTTTCATGCAATTTGGCTGCAAGGGAAGTAAATTTCTGAAGTTGTACTAGTTTGTAGAATTGGGACCTGTATAATAGGTTATAATATACACTAGTGAAGAGACAGGTTGGGATCTCAATGACAGCAATAGAATCATACCATGCACACACAAGTCAGGCAGGGATCTTCAACACCATCATCTGAAGAGAGTGCAGTGGTACAGCAGAAAAGGGCAGCTGCATAACTGCCCCAAAGACTTTAATGGGCACAATACATGACAGCAAAGATGAAGCAGCCATGTCTATTCCAGCACTCTCAGCTCTGGTGGTCACACAGTACCAATGCAGTGTTATACAATCAAAAATAATGAATACAGTGTTAACATAAGACTATGCTATCAGTGTATAGTCAGACCATAATGCGAATCAGACATTCCTACGTATAACATAGAGGAGGAAGGATGGTGGCTAGGGTCACAATGGCCCACAGCTATCAACTCAAACTTGGTAGGGGTTGGGTAGCACATTACAGGAAATGGAGACAGGGTTCTTGATGTGACAAGTACTCTGTTACAGAGACAATTTTCTACTACAGTATGTTGGAGGTGTCACTATGTCACTATTATCTGTGGCCATTTCCTAGGTGTCTTGCAATAGGACATGGGACCTCCATAGCAGGAATAGTGCGTAACTGTTGGATTATGACCTATTAAGATTCTGCTTATGAGAAGCACTGCCAGAGTACACTAGGTGTTGTCACTACCCATAAAGAGGGGCTTTAGTGTGTACCCTGAGGCAGCCCCCCCAACACACACACACACAAGGGTACACCAGGTATATACTCTACTTTGACTTAGAACAACACTGCCAGTAAGTCAGGGATGTGGCAATAGCAATCCACTACATCAAAGTCTGGACAAGAGCAAGATTTGTCTCCAAAATCCTCTTAAGATCAGTCATTATTTTGTCCTTGGACTGCACGTCCTCATGAGAAGGTTAGAAGGAGTTGCATTGTGTCTTTGTGGATTTAGAGAAAGCATATGACAGGGTGCCTAGAGAGAAGTCGTGGTATTGTATGAGGAAGTCGGGAGTGTCAGAGAAGTATGTAAGAGTGGTACAGGATATGTACAAGGGTATTGTGATGGCGGTGAGGTCTGTGGTGGGAGTGATGGATGTGTTTAAGGTGGAGGTGGGATTACATCAAGGATCAGCTCTGAGTCCTTTCTTATTTGCAATAGTGATGGACAGGTTGACAGACGAGATCAGACAGGAGTCCCCGTGGACTATGATGTTTGCAGATGACATTGTGATCTGTAGTGAGAGTAGGGAACAGGTGGAGGAGACCCTGGATAGGTGGAGATATGCACTAGAGAGAAGAGGAATGAAGGTCAGCAGGGCTAAAACAGAATATATGTGTGTGTGAATGAGAGGGAGGATAGAGGAATGGTGAGGATGCAGGGAGTAGAGGTGGGGAAGATGGATGAGTTTAAGTACTTCGGATCAACAGTTCAGAGTAATGGTGAGTGTGGAAGAGAGGTGAAGAAGAGAGTACAGGCAGGATGGAGTGGGTGGAGAAGAGTGTCAGGAGTGATTTGTGACAGACGAGTATCAGTAAGAGTGAAAGGGAAGGTCTACAAGAGTGTAGTGAGACCAGCTATGTTATATAGGTTGGGGACAGTGGCATTGACAAAAAGGAAGGAGTCAGAGCTTGACGTAGCAGAGTTGAAGATATTAAGATTTGCACTGAGTGTGACGAGGATGGACAGGATTAGGAATAAGTATATTAGTGGGTCAGTCCAGGTTGGAAGGTTTGGAGACAAAGTCAGAGAGGCAAGATTACGTTGGTTTGGACATGTGCTGAGGAGAGATGCAGACTATACTGGGAAAAAGATGCTAAGGATGAATCTGCCAGGTAACAGGAAAAGAGAGAGGCCTAAGATAAGGTTTATGGATGTGGTGAGAGAGGACATGCAGGTGGTTAGTGTGACAGAGCAAGATGCAAAGGACAGGAAGAAATGAAAACAGTTGCTCTGCTGTGGTAACTCCTAACAGGAGCAGCCGAAAGAAGAAGAAGAAGAAGAAGAAGAAGAAGACTGCATGTCCTCAATCAGCTCTGTTCTGTAATGGGTTGCAGCACAGAAAAGTCAGACACATATGTTAACTGATTCGGAGTGCTTCCACATGTCAGGGACCAACTGTGACAAACAGCGGCATCAGTCTTTTCTTCCAGGCTGCACAATGGTGGGTGTGCCCACACTGGGCATAGTGTAATCATCTGCCTACTCTTATCTGCCACTGAAGTTGTAGGAAGAGCATCACTGGTGCTCAGAGCCCCCTTAAATCCTGACATGGTTAGTACTTAGACTGAACAGCTTTAGGTCATATAATGACAAGGCCACACCTTTCCACTGCACTGTGTGCATATGTTCATATGGACTGAGACAGGCATTACTATAGTGTCATTAAACTGTGATTCATATTTATGTTTCATCAACATGGTCAGCACATGCACAGATACCAATATTAGCCTCTTGTCCAGCCTACGACTTAACTGCAGTCACCAAGGCAATACTGTGCTCTGACTATACAATGAAAGACACCATGCATGTTACAGATGTCTGTGCAATGCAATCAAAGACACATCATGCCTGTTACCACCCTGATGGGGCTGGATACTTGATGTTCCTATAATAAAACTTTGGCAGCATATGTTGTGGTCAACCTACAGTCTGTATGTGCAGCGTTGCTATGTATGCAGTACTAAACTGATGTGAAATTCACGGAAATGCTGGGATGGTCCACCCTGATGCCAATAACTCTCCCACTAGTCCCACCATACTCTGGATCTGTTACGCTGCGCCTGCTGGGTGCCCCCCCCCTCCTCTGGCTGATCTCTCAGCTGTCATGGAACATACTTTTGTCTTTAAACAGAGCAACATGTCAGTAGCATGTTTTTAATACTGCTGTAACATGCTTTTGGCTCCCCCATGGCATTTATATTGTGGACTACTGTCTGCTACACCAGGACTAGTCAAGCACCCTTTCTCTCTGACAGACATAAACTGTGCATATGGCACAACTGTCTAGATTTCCACCTCATAATTTGGGACTGTTCCTCATAAAATGTGTGGTTTTCTGGCAAATCACTGAGAATTTAAGTCATTAAATAATGACGTCCATTTGAGTTTCAGAAAATGCATGCTAACACAAATCCTGTTAGTCTAGTAACTTTTTAAATTTATTTGGCCTTTGTTCCTCTATTATTTCAGATTTTGTCCTTATTTCTTGCCCTAAGAGTTTGAGAGGTATGCACACCTATGTTTTGAATATCTGTAGTAAGACATTTGTAGCAGGGCTAAAGTTGTCCAGTCTCTACCTCCACCTCATCCTCTGGATTTGGAGACACATATGAACACATGACAAAGAGAGTTACACACCATATACTGCTGGGACTGGTAGTATGTCTATTCCCTGAGCATATGTTAACATACCCACAGAGAAATTTGACACTATTACACCCAAGGATACACCATATCATGCAAAAATCCTGAGATGCTACAGAAAAACCCTACCCCATATCAGGTCCCACCCTGGCAGCAGCAGGCTGACAGAATAGGATGTCTTTTTAGTGCTCCTGTGGTGGGAGTGGGGTGGACAACTTTATTGGAATCATCTCTGGAAGAGTGCGTATTGATGCTCAACAGTAACAAACTACATATACACTTGCTATGTTTCAGCCAAGCCATGTTTCTAAATAAAGTAGGAAAGGGAAAGGTTTAGGGAAGAGGCTACAGAACAGAGAAGTTATACAAGATTATTCCTTTATTAAATATAAACTGCAAGAAAGTGCACAGAAGACTTTCTTCCTTTGAGTCCTGTAATGATTCATGAAAAATGAGTGAAACTGCAACTGGCTTCACATAACCAAGGAGATGCACTGCCATTCAATGCAGGTAATATCAAATATTTTGCTATAACAAATGCAGGAAAGTGTTACTACAGTATAATGAGGACCAATTCAGATTATTTTAGTCAAACATCTGTTTCTCGGCTGACAGATTTTGTAATGTGTTACTGTTAAAATATCACCTGATGTTCAGTTTTAGTCAGTCACACATTCAAACTGAACAACCCAAACATTTAAGAGGCATCCAAGCTCCCCCTCTTCTCACCTTTTCTGCTGTGTCACTTCTTGATGCATAAGGTCACAGGATTCACAAGGCATTCTACTACCTTCAGTGCAGTCCTAAGCAACTCAACAACACCGGCTAAAAGGGAGTCCACAGATTTAAATGAACCCAATGGACAAGCTGCCATATGGTACATGAAGTCCTTTGGTTAAGGTCAGATCAGCAAAGGAAACAACTTAACGGTCATTTATTCAAGCGTGGAAAACTAAAGCTGCTGTAGTTGTGCCCAAAACTGCTTTTCACAAAATCCAGCTCACTGAAGGACATAAATAAAACAATATATCAGTTTCAGGCTGAACAATACATGTATTAAAAGAGGTATTCAACCAGCAAGTGTTCTCTCATTCCAGCCATCATTCTGTGCACAGTAATGCTTTACCACTGGCTACATCAGTGAATGATTTGTGCTTTCATTTCTGTCCTTGAGGGAGCCTAGTTTGGAAAAAATCTACAGGCAAACCATTGTTGAAAACAGCAGCTTTGCATTTCAGGTAGACAGATCTTAGCAGTGTTGAGTAAAGGCTGGATGAAATTAAACAACCGTTCGTAGAACAACTAAATCTCATTTGAGAAAGATTACCAAGGACAACAAATAAAACAGCCAAACCTATTTCTCTGGGAACATGAAGCAAAAAAAAAAAAAAAAAAAGAGGGACAGATTGCAAAACTGCACTGACTACACAATATATTAAAGCAAAGAAAAGTGGAAGGATTCCTAAGGTTAATACTAAAAAAGACAATCTGTTTTTGTGAATAAAGGTAAATAAGGTAGGGCTAAGAATCACAATCAAGCTGACTAGGAAGAAAAATACAGAACCTGACAACATATCCTACAGATTAGGTTATCAAGCTACTAATGAACTTGGCACATCATGCTGGTAAGACCTGGGTTTGAGTCCCACAACATTACATATTGCATGAGGATAAATAGACTGTTTTAACTACTATTTCTAGACTGCCAATGAAAAAATATAATTGTGCAAGTAAATTTGTCATGAAAGTAGATATTCAGACATATCATTGTTGCAGAACCTTAAACAATACTGTTTGTATTGCAAAGGATCTGATCTAGCCAGCTAGCCAGCTAGCCAGCTTTCCAAAGTGTTAGGCCTACTTTTATGCACTTTAGCCACTGGTAAACACAAGGGATGTAGAGAAAACCAGTGGCAAGGGAACCAAATACTTTTCTTGCCTCAGAAGACAGAGACACTAAAGCCCTTCTAGAAATAAATACAAAAATAACAAATCCAACACTCTGGCAAAAATAGCAAAATTAGGAGGATGGAGTGAGGTAGCACTACTACCTGATTTATTTATTTAGGTGATTTATTTAAAAACCTACTGTTATGGGAAGTTAACTTCCACAACTGTACTATGTTCATCATTAGATCGCTGCTGAAATAGCCTTAAGCAATAAGGAATGAATACAACAACTTACTGATTACAGGAAAACAAAGCTGGATCAGAGTCAGGGATCCCTTGCAGAATAGTCCTAGCAAAGCTAGCTCTAGATCTAGAGAAGATATCTAGTCGGCAGTGGTTAGTAAAAGTATGCAAAGAAAAGCATGTTGCTGCCTCTAGTATGTTTCTAGAGTCTACCTTTTTCCAAAAAGTCATAAAAGCAGCCAGGGCTGTAGGAGAGTGGGCCCTGACTGTGTGTTTAGACACTGTCCTTTCTTCTTATATTCACAAGAAACAAAAGTCCTAAAGCATTTTTTTCTGCCAATATAGTACCTGTCAGTATAGCTAGTGCAGGGCAAAAGGGGCAACTGCTCCCGGTGCAACGTGTTGAGGGGGGTGATCAGCTGATCCTGATCTCTAATGCAATACTGGCCTTTAAAAACAAGTATTGCATTTGCAATCAAACCTTAGCATTTTGAGCTCTATGTGTGGTCTAAATTGTAGCAATCAAATGTGCTACAGTTTAAAAGTGAAAAAAAAAACATTTTTTTTTTTACTAAAACCTTAGGACTGTAGCTCTCTGCTCATGCAGGTGGGGTATAAACTGTAACAACTGTTTGCTGCATCTTACAAGAAGAAATTTTTATTTTAAACTAAAACTTGAGTGCCATAGTGCTCAATGCAGGTAGGGTAAAAAGTGAAGCAAGCAATTTGATACAGTTTATAAGAAAAAAAAATAACTTTTTTTTAAATTTATAAGCTTATTTTCAATCACACTTGAGCTCAAGTCCCTCAACAACAAGTACCATTATGACTCTGTCATAGACATACCTCTCTAGACTATATGAAGAGAGCCATGACGGAACTCTCTGATTATGTGCCACAGACAGTATATCTGTAGCCCTAAGCAGTATCCTACTCTCACACAGGATGATGACACAAAATAAATGAAAAATGATTGACTTCAACAATTGTCTCAGCTTCTGGTGTCAGTCCAGGGGGATTCAGCATCTCTCAGCCTGGGAGATTATGGTAGATGGACCTTGCTGCTTTTCTAAAGATGGTCTGCATCTGTCCTCATTAGGCTTTTAGACACTGTCAAAGGCCCTTGCCGCCCCCATAGTGCCTTTTTTAGGCAATGTCAAAACAACAAATTTCCCACTGTAACAAAATCTAATCGAGACAAACTCAGGATCATGCTGCTTAGTACTAGGAGTTTAAAGACAAAACTGCACTCCCTGGAAGAACTCCTCACCATAGTGGATGCTGACATCTGTGCAGTTTCTGAGGCATGGTTCAAGGTCACTGAGATCACCCCAGCCATGAAAGGCTACAATGCCATCCATACATTCAGACTTCAAAATGACCATGAAGGAACCAAAAGTGGAGGTATATTCATCGTCATTAAAACCAAATACAATTTGAGACTGGTCAAACAGCATGACTCTCCCAAACTACTCCATGTCCAATTAACTATTGGGAAAGTACCATACCACATCATTGCTAGCTATAGATCCCCCACCATGAACCAAGTTAATTATACTGCCTACCTCGATTTACTGGAATCCCTCACCATACAGCTCAACACCTTAGTCATGGGAGACTGGGGGACATACACTGGCAAAAACATGCTCTCCCAGAGGTTCCTGGACTTTGTTAACACAAATGCTCTGGAACAGATAGTCTGCACCCCCACTAGGGGCTCCAATGTTCTGGACATAGTACTCACTGACATCAGGGGCCACTGTACTTCCCCATGTGAGATGCCCTCCCTGGTTAGGTCAGACAACATTAGTCTCATTTGAAGTAACTACTGGAACTGGCACCCTCACATTAACAAAAATTACAAAAAACTTTACCAAAGCTAATTACAATCTACTAAATGATGGTATAAAAAGCTTCATTCCACCCACAATCACAGACATCAATGATCACTATGCAGAAGTGAACACAAATGCCCTGTATAAACACTTAAGAAACTGCATAAACTCTGCTGTAACTGACCAGATCAAAACTCTCTCTACCCATAAAAACAAGCCATTGTGGTGGACTTCAAGTATAAACAGATTATATAACAAGAGGAAGAAACTGTTGTCCAACAGCAAGATGATATCACTCTGCAGAGGCACAGTTCCTGCCTAAGACTAAACAAAAAATCTTGTAAAGTCTTGCAAAGCAAATTATGAAATTTAAATCACATTCCTAGCCAAGGATAATCATAAGGCAATCTTTAACTATGTCCAACGTCTAAAAGGGAATGTCCAGCTATGTGCCGAACTGGTTCTAGGTGAGATCACTCATACTACACTGGAAGATATCACCAACCTGCTAGCTAACAGATTCAGTGCAAACTTCACCCACTATCCCCATCTACTATATCCCAAAGCATACTTGACACCAGCTGTCTGCCAAGTATCTCTAGAGAACAGGTTATTTCTGCACTTGCCAAAGCCAAAAACAGAGCCTCAATGGGACCAGATAATATCCCCGGTTGTTTACTAAACAATCTAATACAAGACTTAGCGGACCTACTGGCATTCTCTTTAATCATAGCTTGAGAACTGGCTATGTTCCTGCAGAATGGAGAACAGCAACAGTAATCTTCCTACACAAAGGGGAGCCATCAACTGACCCTGGAAACTATAGACCTATATGTCTAACCAGCCTCCACTGCAAGGCCACAGAAAGGATTATCTTGGACCTTATCAACAAGGACATAGGTGATCTCCAAATACTGGACTCAACCCAGTTTGCTTCATTAAGGGTAGATCATGCTTATTAAACCTGGTAAACTTCTTTGAGAAAGTCACCAAAGCCATGGATGAAGGTAAGACAGTGCACACTGACTGTCTTGACCTTACCAAGGCTTTTGACATAACCCCCCCCCCAGCATCAATGAGACACTCTCCCAGATAGGGATTAACCCTTACATTACTAGATGGGTAGTCAGTTGGCTCACTGGCAGAACACACTCTGTCAAAATCGGTGCCTTTTCTAGCAGTAGACCCATCACCAGTGGAGTACCACAGGGGTCTGTACTGGGTCCCTTACTGTTTGACATCTATTTGTCAGAAGTCCAGGGTCAAAGCAGATGGCCTTTGACTCAGCAAGTTCTCTGATGATTGCAAACTAGGAGCAATCATTGAGTCCCCCAATGACATTAATGTATGACAAGAAGGGCTAACACAAACAAATGATTGGTACCAAAGCCACAGTCTAAAACTAAATGCAAAAAAATGCACTATTCTTCCGTTTGGTAAAATGGAATTCTCTGCAAATAAAATTATTGACGACACCCCCTGAGTGCCAACCCAGTGGTGTGAGACTTGGGAACATATGTTGATAGCAATCTGAATTTCGACCACCAAGTTTCCAGAGTAGTAAGGAAAGCCTTCAATGTAGCACACCTCATAAGCAAGGGCATAGCATCCAGGTCAAGGCATATTATAACTCCAGTGTGCTTGACCCTTATCAGACCACTAATAGAGTATAATGCACCCTTTTGTATGTATCTCACCAGACACCTCCAACTGCTGAAGAGACCTCACAGATTTCTCATTAAGAAAATACAGGTACTGCAAACCATGACTTACATGGATAGGCTGAAAGCCCTCTCACTTTACTCTGTATCTTATAGGCTGCTGAGAGGTGAATTGTGCCTGTCCTATAGTGCAATCTCCAACCATGTCCTAATGGCAATGCTGAACATCCACAAATCAAATGGCACAAGAGTCACTTACTCTAAGGATTTCAACTCAACTTGTGACATTAAAAGAACTTGCTGGAGAGACAGGTATGTCTCCCAGAGACTGACACTTCTCTGGAACAGATTTCCTATTCACGTAAAAGAGAGCTCCTCACTGACCGCATTCAAACAAAACCTACATAACTGGATGGGAGACCACAAATTTGCCCCTAGGGTGGCACCCATGCCCCCCCATGGACACAGGTAGCCAATGTTGATCAAAGATCCACTCTGTGCATAAATATGTTCTGCAGACTACCCAAAATGAACAAATGGGATACTTGGGAATTAAATGGCTAGGATTGTAAAGGCTCTAGAGCCCCTAGCCTAGTAACCTCCTATGAACTTATGAACATATAAACTAAAACATGAGTACCTTAACACTCCATGCAGGCAGGGTGTAAATGGTAGCAAGCAGTTTGCTAAAATTTAAAAGAAGAAATTATTATTTATTTATTTTTTAATAAAAGGTGTTGAAGGAGGGTCAGGGCAGGGCACAGAAATGGGATCTGAATGGCTGGGCAAGAGAGGGGGCATGTTGTGCATCTGGCCACTTGCTTGGTTGCCAGTAGATTATCTCTTTTTTTTTTTTCTTTTGTTTATTTTTTTGGTGGGGTCTTCCTTTAAAAAGCCAAGGGGGTGAGGAGCCAGTTTATGGTACTGTCACAGGACGTTGGTAGAGCCAGCTATGCTTCAGGTTCCTGAGTTGCTTATGGACATCCAGAATGTGAAGATTCTTTCTCCCTTATGTTTAGGATCTGGAACAAAAAGCAGGGTGATAAATAGCCAGGTTTAGGGTAAACTCTAAAATGACCTTAAGCATGAAGTAAGGCATTGTTCCCTAAGTTACCTGATCTCTGTGAAATAAGAGACAGAGATGACTAACCATAAAAGCTGGTAACTCAGGCACTTTTCTCACTAAAGTAAGAGCGATAAGTAATACTTGTTTATATTATAAGAACTTCAGATTAGCCTTATGAGCATGTTCAAAACAAAACAGTGTTAAACCCTTCTAAAGCAAAAATTAAGATCCTAAGCAGAGGTCACATGCTTACCAGGTAGGCAGATATGTAACATCCCTTTCAAAAACTACTTCACAAGTCATAGAATAGAAAGGCAAGGAAACTATAGGCAGACAAGTGCAAATGGGTAAGAGACAAATCTTGATATAAGAATAAGAGAGGCCATAGTGTAACAACTCATGCAAATTCTAAAGAATCACATGAGTCTGTGCCTTAAAAATTATCCTGTTTCTTCAACTGGCAGCAACTAGAAAATCTGTTCCACTTAACCATATATGACTTTCTAGTAGCAGGTTTCTTAACCTTCTTTAATACTTGGTGCACATCCCCAGAAAAAAGGTGGTCAAAAAGTATTAAAATTCTATCATCCAGGTAGTCGACAGAAGACATTGATCACTGAGGTCTATCAAACTCCTCCATTCCTGTGTGAATAAATCCACAGAATTTCTTTAACTATCTGCTTTGATTGGAGAGAAAATGGATCTGGTTGAGAAGTTTCCAACAGATGCATTAATTCCAGGAAGATGTCCATATGTAACTTCCATTCATGAGTGTCTGTCCTGGTCTTACTCAGTTTGTCTGTCATAATAGAAAGTAAATAGCCTGGAAGGATAAATTGAGCTGGGTTGATAAATGCCTGGCTACCATAGCTAATCTGAACAAAAAAAGGCAAAAATAAATTAACTCAAACACAAACCAACTTTTGCAGTACTAAAAACAGGCAACTCAAGGTGGAGACCAATGCTTGTTTAATGTTTGTTTGTTGAGTGCTTTCGTTCTTACAAATTGTACTTCATCAGAATATCCCAATTTTTAATTCATGCCATTTAAAAAAAAACTACCAATAAGTCACATGATATGACAATGTCTTATCAATATGTTAATTAGTAAATACTTTAAATACACCATTCCTAACTTTCACATTCAAAACATTAAAAAAAAAACCATAAATAATAATACTGAAACTCACAGTTCTGACTGGAATGTGATGGTAAGCATTTTTTAATTAAATATTACCAGAAAACTGGAAGGAGGAGAAATGAGGGGTTAGGGAGACTGTAAAGAATGCATCAGTTACAGAGACCGTAGAGAATTCATCTTGAAATTTGGAACTATGACATGAAGATTTACAAATAAAAGCTCTTGGACAGATCTCCAGGTTACTTTTTTCCTTTGGCAACAGAAAAATTATTGAATAAAATATTTTCCCTCTTTGATTTGGGGGAAGAGGTTCTATTACCACCCCCCCACAAGACAGAATATATTCCAGAACAGGAGAGAACAGGCCAGTTTGATTGGGGAAGTGTGAATGATCTTTTAAAAATGAGGAAGGGAGTCCCACTACCAGCTGTAACTTATAATAATTTTCAAAACCCAACTATCTAAAGTTATCTGGTGCCACAAACGATAATGAAGACCCAAACACTGGGATAGTCAATCCAATTTTTCTAGGTTGTCCCTGGTTCTGGGAAAATATTCTTTACTTCTTTGTCCCTCTCTACCACTGTTTTTTGAAATTTTGTTTAAACCTTGTTATGTGTACTTGTTCTGCTTTTGGTAGGAAAAACCTGGATTGGATTTTATTATTATTATTTTTTGGGGAAATAAATTTTGAAAAGTCTGTGTAACACCCCTGAATTAACTTTCCCCTTTCATCAAATCTCCTAAGAACTTCTGCAGTGGAAGGACCACATAGCACCTTATTATCTAAAGAAGGATTTAGAATGAAACATTTAAAATCCTTTCAGACTTAACCAAGCAAATCTTGTCAAAACAGAGTCAGTGCAACAGTCCTGAAAAAAACATCAGCAGTGTCAGAAACCTATTTCAAAGAACGATTGATAACCTGTGACATAGCAGATAATGCTAAACACATAGAGGTTTTATATTCCTAAAGGAGAGAGACCAGCAATTAAATTCATTAAGTTATCATATAAATCCGGAAAAAAAAACTTTGACATATACACCTGACAAGTCACAATTCTTTTTTTTTTTTTTCATAATAAATCTTTATTATTTTACCAATTTTCCATACAATAAAGAAAACAGCAAAGAAAAAAATACAAATAATACCCAAATTAAGCTAATAATATCCATACTACAAACTATGTACATTATTTACATGAATGCTTCCATCCGTTAAACAAAATCAAGAAAGAAAAAAAAAAGGAGCATGTAATGACAAGAGTCAAAAGATCTACTATCATTAGAATGAATTGTTCTTACCAACTTTCACATCAAGTATGCATCCCCTGGGGTTGAGCTGAGTTCGGTACATTAAGTTAATATAATGTTGAAAATTTGTTCCCACACCTTCGGGTTATTAATATTCCTTTTATTATCCTTAATTAAAAGTTTATGTGCTAAAATATGTTTCATGGCTAAACCTTTAA
This sequence comes from Protopterus annectens, assembly GCF_019279795.1. Lineage (NCBI taxonomy): Eukaryota > Metazoa > Chordata > Ceratodontiformes > Protopteridae > Protopterus > Protopterus annectens. The sequence continues at coordinate 365,241,731 of NC_056737.1, forward strand.
AGTTTTCCCACAAAGTTTGAAATGGAGTCAACCAATTTGTAGCTATATAAAGTTTCATTAATAAAAAAATATTCATAAGTATAATCATTTGAGTTCTATTCAAATTATTAGGAGGAATATGTAGTATCATGAATTCCCAAGAAAGTGTAGAATGTTGATATCCCATCTTTTGTAGTTGGATTTTTAAGGAATTCCAAAGTTTGTAAATACATTTACAGCTCCAGAACATGTGCAAGAGGTCCGCCATTTGATCTTTACAGTATGGACATTTGGGCGAGTTTTTCGAGTTGAATTTATGGAAGCTAAGGCATGTATAGTAAGCATTATTAAATATCATCAATTGTGTAAATATTAATTTTTGGAGAGAAACTGATTTTATTGTTAAGTTAATTGCCTTTAGTATTTTGTTATCTTCTAGCAATGGTATTTTATCCTTCCAATATTTTGACAAAAGTATTTGGTTTTGATATTTCAGCTCTTTTATCAGTTCACTTGTAGAGGTAATAAATTTGATATCTTGTCTAAGAGTTAACTATAAGTTTGAACAACTAGTTAACATTTCCTCATCAATTTTAAAGTCTTTGAAGTAATTTACAGAGAGATCCTTTAATTGTCTCAATATTATTAAGTAAGATTTAGGAAGATTCAGCCCCTGCAACATATCATGAACTGAATAGTTGAGATATGGATATATTTCAAGTAAAGTTAGATTAATTATAAGTGGATATTTTTTAAGATCTATTACTTGGTTATTAATTTTCAAATTTGGGTTCTTATGAAAGGGTTGAAAAGTCATCATATGCTGCAAGAGATTTAATGATTGGAAAAGATTTTGTATTAGACTTGTATATACTGTAATATGCTCCATTAAAGAAAATAATTTAAAAGAATCTTTACTTAAAAAAGGTAAAGCTTTTGGGTTAATATTCAAACTTACAACGTGTTTATGATTCATAAATACCCATTTGGGTGACCATTTATTACTAGATATCTCATAATAAGCTATTCTTAAAATTCTATTAGAATTTATTATTAAGTAATACATTTCAAAATTAGGTAGATCTAGGCCTCCTTTATTTTTCGGAGTCATCAGTTTATCATATGATATTCTAGTCTTCTTAGGTTCCCATATAAATTTAGCCGATTCCATGTGAATTTGTTTGAAAATTTTCCTGGGGATCAAAACTTGAGTAGCTCTAAAAATGTACAAAATTCTGGGTAACACATTCATTTTAATTATTGAAACTTTTGCCATTGTTGGTAATTTCAAATTATTCCATCTTCTTAAATCGGACAATATCTGATCCCAAAGCAACTTGACATTATTCACATAGAAATCTCTGTTATCTGTAGAAAAGATAACACCCAAGTACTTTATCTTATTCTCTGATTTAATTTGTCCTACCAATGGTAAAAGAGAAAAAGGTTTTGGTGTTTTCAAAGGAAATAAGTTGTTTTTTTTTAAGGTTTATCTTGTAGTTGGATACTTCAGCAAAATCTTCCACTGCTTTTAGTATTTTTTTAGTATCTGAAATTGGATTCATACAATAAATACTGAGGTCATCAGCAAAGGCAGTCATAGATATCTTGGTGCCATAAACTATTGGGGCATTATGGTATATATTTTGCTTAATATGTAAAAACAGTGGTTCTAAATATAGATTAAATAATATAGGGGATAAAGGACAGCCCTGACAAGTTCCATTCTTAATTTGTATTCTTTTAGAAAAATTTTTATTAATATATAAAGTTGTATATGGGTTCTTATATAATATTTGTAACATTAAAATAAATTCTTGAGGTATATTGAAGTATGATAAAAGATCGAACAGAAATTTCAAATTAACTCTATCAAATGCTTTTTGTGCATCAATAATGAGAGCATAAACATTAATATTTTTTTGACAAGCATAGGAAATTAATGTATGTAGTGATAAGGTATTGTCAGTAGTTTGTCTGGCATTCATAAATCTGGCCTGTTCATTGGATATTATTAAGTCTATTACCTTCTTCAATCTATTAGCTAAGATAGATGTCAAAATTTTCATGTCAATATTTAAAAGAGAGACAGGTCTATAGTTGTCCGGGTTATGTAAGTCACTGTTTTCTTTGAGAATAAGAATTGTTCTGCATGCATTAAAGTGAGGATCACTAATTCCATTATTAATTATATAATTAAATATATGTGGAAGTATCTTGCCAAAGGAGTCACAAAAAGTTTTATAAAATTCTGCGGTCAATCCATCTGGACCTGGTGCTTTATGAGATTTCAACTTTTTAATTGTATCTATTATTTCCTCAGAGGAAATTGGCTTAATTAAATCTATTTGAGAGTAATCGTTAAGTTTTGGAAAAAATAATTTTTTGCAAAAAGTCATTATTAATCCTATTTGTGGAAGATTCCTGTCTATCACTGTAAACTTGAAAGTAAATCATTTCAAAAATACTCATAATATCTTCAGATTTTGTATATCTATTGTTTTTAAACTGTATTTCAGTGATCTGCAACGGGAATTTCGATTGATTAATGATTCTAGCTAATGCCCTTGAAGGCGTTTGAATATGATTAGCATATTTTGCCAACAATCTATGTTCATAAAACAACAACCTACTATTCTGGATCAAAAAGAGCTCCTTTTGACATTTTAATAGTTCTTTTTCTGTTTGCTGGTTAAATTTCCTAAATAAATCCTGTTCTAATGACTTGATTTTGGTTTCCAGTCTTTGCATATCACTATTTTGAATTTTTTTATAATAGGTAGCTTTTTGCAAAAAAATCAGTCTTATTAGTGCTTTGGTTGTTGCCCATTCAATATCAGGTAAATGCTGTTGTTTAGATAGACTAACTAATAGAAGATCAAGAACAGCCTGAGTTTCCTGAACTATATCCTCTTTATTTAATAAACTTGGAGTTAGGGTCCAATTGTACCCTCTATGTGATAAGCTATTTTTGGGGTCTTTATTAAAATTTAAAGTAATTTTAGAATGATCTGATAAGTACCGAGCTTGTACGGTAACACTGGGATCTAGATTAATTAAACTTTCTGAAATCAAGAAAAAATCTATTCTAGACCACATTTTGTGACATGTTGAATAGAATGTAAAGTTATTTGTATTAAACTGATTGCTTACGTATTTAAAAGGATCATACAATTTAAAGTCAGCTTTAAGTTCACTCAAAGCCATTACTGCGTGAGTATTAAATGACCTATGGACACTTGATTTATCCAGTTTAGGATCTTGATATGAATTCCAGTCCCCTCCTATAATTATGTAGTGATTATTATATTGATTCAAAATGGAATAAAGTGATAGTATAAAAAAGTGTTGATTGTTACATGGTGCATATATATTAAGAAGTAAAATAGGTTTATCATAGTGATTAGATGACAGAATCACGTAACACCATCTTCCCTCCTTATCTACTTTAAAGTCTAGAATTTTTTCTTGGTATTGGCTCTTTATAACTATCGCGACCCCCACACTATTAGTTTTACCTTGCGAAGCTATGACCTCTCTGATCCATTTTTTTCCCTAATAACTGCCCACTGATCATTAGTCAAATGAGTTTCTTGGAGTAAAATAAAACATGCCCTAGCCTGCAAAAATAAATGAAGAAACAGTTTCCTCTTTTTCAAGTTCTGGAGCCCTTTCGTATTCCATGAATCTATTTCCCACATAGTACGACCTTTAATTGATTCAAATATGGTTTACATTGGAAAAAAACAAATAGATTCAAATATTTTTTAAAAAGATATACTTTCAGGAAGCATTGTTGAAATCCCGTCCCACACCAGTGCCTACCCACTAAACCCCTGGACCAGGACATACATAGATTTTCCACATTGTTAAACATTGTAAAGATTAATAACATTACTAAATAAATGTTCTTTAGATTAAAATATATTACCACTATATCATGCAAAAAACCTATGACTACTACCACTAAATCTACAAAGCCTAACCTAAACATTCCGTATTAAACACTGCTAAACATCTACATTTCTTGTTTTATCAATTTCAGAAATTATGTAGAGGAAAAAAGTATTAACAACATAAATTATTCTTATCATTCCTCTCCAAACACTTCAAATATCTAATGATGATAATAATAAGTTGTGTCCCATTAAAAACATTCCGTGAATAGGAAAACTGATACTTTCCTGTAATATATACATCATACATCTTAAGAATAACTAAAAGACAATTTTCCAAAACCCCATGAAGTCAAAACATAAGACACTAAACCATAATATAGATTACAGTAATTGTTTGTAGACAATCTGTACTGTATGTACTATTGTAAACAAATACACTTCAGCATTTACTCTGTAAGATGGTTTCATATGCACTGTTATGCAGAGATCTTACATGCACAGTTTGTTTTAATTTTCAGTGAGTGACTGGACACACATTTTCTTAAGAAATTCCTTAATGTTAGTACTGTCCTGTTTTAAAATGCATTCTTTTTTGTTTGTTCCATGTGAAGAAAACACACAGAGAATCAAATGTCATTAAGTTGACTAAAATCTGAGAACTTAAACAAACACCAGGGATCTCAGAGTAGTCAGCAATTGTCAAAACAGCAATAACCACAACAAGTAAAACAAAATCATAGTCTTTTGTGTTATGACATCAAACTTGACCACTCACTAACTGCATATAAACTTTATATTAGGACTAGAATTAAGCTGTATATGCTCTCACCACACTATTAAATAAGCACGCCAATTCCAAATATACCTGGATACCTAAATAATTAAATGTATTATATAAAACAGTTCAGTGTTTCCTATGTGTTTAAAATGTAAGCATTTGTGCTGTAATAATCAGTTTATATTCTTCCACACAGTTTTTCCAGTTTCCCAAACCTGAGAAACTGCCATCGAGTTCGCGACGAGGGACCCTTTAAACGAGTGGACCTCCGGATGCGCCACTTCAAAACCGGCCCTAGAACAACAAAAGAAGCATTTCCTGTAACTTCGTGATGAGGAAGAGTTCGTGGGAGCCATAAAAACTCATGAATTGCTCACAAACGATCCAGCGATGAAAAACAAGTCCTTATCAGATTAGAAAGAGGCCTGCAGAACCAAAACTTTAAACAAAGGATTCAGAAGCCTCGGATTAAAGCAAAACACAAATCCAACCTCTATTATTATAACAGTCCCAACAGAAGGCCATATTAGTTCTCTGGAACAGACAAAGCTTTAAAAATCTTCAAAAAGGTAGATTTTGCTTCTTTTTTTGTGGAAACTGAATATTTATATCCCTCGACTGTAAACATTAGTGTATTGGGATACTTCATTTGAAATTTAATCTGTTTTTCAATAAGAAATTTACAGTAAGCAGATAATGCTTGCCTAGCTTGTTTTATTTGAAGGGGTAAATCATGAGCCACAGAAACTTTATTGTTATTCCACATAATATAGCCTCCGTTCTTTTTAACAGCCATTATTATTTTATTAACATTTTGGTAATTAAGAATTTTGACATAGACTGGTCTTGATATATTTGATGCCTGCATTTCTCTCAAAGCTCTATGAGCTCTTTCTATTATTATTTGTTTATCTATGTCAGAGTCATTAAACAATATTGTAAAAATTTGTATAATGGAAGGAATTAAATCATTGTATTGAATATTTTCAGGTATTCCTCTGATAATTATATTATTTCTTCTGGATCTCGCCTCGAGGTCCAGGATTTTTCCTTGCATAGATTGTATGCCCAGGTCATGAGTATCAGATTTTTTAGTCAGCAGTGTTATTTTATCTTCATTTTCAGATATTCTGGCTTCAGTTCTGTCCATTCTTTCTAGCATTTGACTACATGTAATGCCAAAAGATTGTACCTGTTTATATAGTTCTTCCAAAGCTCCCTGAATAGGTAACACAGCAGATTTGATATCCTCATTGTCCGCTAGCTGGTCTGGTTTATTTTTATTCCCTGCTTTGGAAAGCTCCTGTTGTTTAATGATTTTCTACCTTTTCGAAGTTAAGTCCTTTTCTGATGATTGCAGTTCAGACAGTTTAGTTTTTGTTGTTGTTGTCTCCATATCTTTATCTTGTTTTGACATTGTAAATCAGTATTGCTTTTCACTATAGCTTGATAGTAAATAGGCTAAGTTTGTTATTCAGACAGATCCTTTGTTTGGCACTCTCTTCAGAGTTAGTTAATCAAGTCTAATCCTGTTGAATTCTTTGATTTTCCCAGATTCAATCACCTCTCCTCAGATACCTGAATAGAGCAGATTTAGTTTTTCAAAAAATTGTTGTTAAATGACTCATAGTATAACTTCAGGGTTAGATTTTCCTCAGGATATTTGCAGAGCTGTAGATTTGCAGTGTTCACAGAATGGCAGCCATCTTAGAATCACAAGTCACAATTCTTAAGGCCAATGTCGAAGAAGAATAATAAATATGTGGAAGATAATTCCCAATGGGGAACTCACATGCCCATCTTAAAGGAATTGCTAGCCAAATGTCAATCTGCCAAAGCTTGTGGAGGAGTGCACTTTTTGATGGTAAAAAAGGTGGGAAGTCACGGTAGTTACTGGTTTTCTTTACATCCCTCTTGTTTACTGGTGGCTAGGATGCATGGAAGGTGGCCTAAAGCTTTGGAAGGCTGGCAGCCAAGATCCAATCCTTGACAAGACATTCAATATTGCTTATTGTAAAATCTGTATTTTCCTTTAAATAGGACAGGAAGTGTGTAGGTACAAAGTTCATTGGCAGATTTTTATATATGCACATCCCTTCAAACATGAAAAAAGAGGCAAACTTTCATATATAAAGGGGACTATTTAAAAACAAACTGCCACCACAGTCAACAGAGAAGAAAGGCTTACTGACGTATTATGTAAGTCAGAAAGCTTTCATGTAAAGAAGGCTTTGCATTCCATCTTCTTTTTTTTTAAGTCATCGGCTGAGATAAATTAAAGTCAGCAAAAAAGGTTTGATCCAGAAGTATTGCTATATCTCAAGAAGTCCCTATTCATCCTCTGGATGAGCCAAGTGGATGACAAATGTAATGAGAAGTGGCTAACTGAGTTAGTAGGAGACACTTTTATAGTCAGTAGAGTCCTTGGTGGCTGTCTATAAAAAACTGAAAGTAAGTCTTACCCCCTCCCAATGGAAGGATTTCTCTGGAAGTCACTGCTGCACGAAGATGAAACTCTTTAAAAACTTATACCGCCTGTAGAGACTGACAGATGGAAAACATGAATAAAAGCAAAGCCAAAATAAATTAAAATAGAAATAAGTTGCAGATTCCAGTTCTTGTTCTTCATCTTCTTATCTTTATTTGACTGAGATAGCATTCACAGGTTCTTCCTCACACTGATATTGTGCAGCTCACCATCTTTGACACCTATAAGCACTTATTTCATCAACAGCAATATAATCAGCCATCCTCTATAAATATGCGCTTCACAGTATTGTAAGACAGTCTTATTTGCATTCCGCTCCTACCTAATCTCTCCAGGTTAGATGCAGATATATTACTGTAATTCTGGATATAAAACATCTTAGATCACATGATCTTTGATGTCCATTCACAGCTTGAAAAGTAGCTATGATTGAGATACTATTATAATTACTGGAGTATCTCATGTACTGAGCAAATGGTGGGTGATAGTTAACATAGATGATAAATAAATAAATACACGACTCCCTTTTCACTTCCATTTGATCTTCTCATAATTTTATTAATTTTCCTCAATCTTTTGATTGCTTGGTTAGTGTTAAATGAGCATGTGGACAATGAGTCACTGATCAAAATTAGCCCATATAATCTGAAAAGGGTTAATTAGTTACTGTGTGTCACAAAGTTTACTATGGAAGGAAGCCATAAACCCAAGTCTGTTAGTTGATGTAGTGTACTTGTCCTCAGCTTGGTATTCATCCCTTTACTCTTCACTGTTTGCTCCCCCTCTGGTAACTGGTTTTATTCATAGTTTAATTGCTCCAGCACTACCTCAACCAGTCCACCTTGGCCTAATAATAAGGAATCCCTTAAGAGAGAGTTTTTTGACAAGCCTACTACTATGACTTTGCTATCTAGTGTTTAATATTCTTATAATAAACTATCCTGTATTTTATGTAACACTCTCCTAAACAGTGTGCCACTCAACCAAAACCCCTAAGGCAAAACAGCATGCCCAACACACTAGTCATAGGTGACTCAATAGTGAGGCACACTGATGTCCACTCACTAGGTTGAATAAGGAGAAAGTAACAGTCAGCTGTCTGTCAGGTGCCAGGATCCACCACATAATAAACACACTCAGGTCCCTCAACAACAGGTACAAATATGGCTCTGTCTTTGGACATATGGGTGTGAATGACCTGAGAAGTACCTCCCTGGACTGCAAGAAACGAAACATGGAGGAGCTCTCGGATTATGTAGCTCAGGTGGGTATGACCCTAGTCCTGAGCAGTCTCCTACCATCACCCATAATGATACCACAGCACAAGCAGAAAATGACTGATTTCAACAATCAGCTACGTTTCTTGTGTCATTCTAAGGGCTATCCAGTATCTGTCTGCTGGGGATGACATGACTGACAGACCTCGATGCTTTGCCAGAGATGGCCTGCATCTGTCACCCATGGCCTTCTGGATACTGGCCAAGGCTCTTGCCACCCCTATAGTGCCTTTTTTAGGCGGTGTTCCAAAGACAAAATTACCACTGTAACAGCTACAAACAGATGCAATCTGAGGGTCATGCTGCTCAATGCTCAAAGTCTAAATTTCAAAATGTACTCACTCAAAACACTCCTTAAAATGGAGAACATCGACATTTGTGTTGTAAAGGAGACCTGGTTCAAGGCAGCAAAAAGCACCCCTGCACTACCAGACTATAACTCATTCCATATCTTTCGGCCCCACAACTTGGACCGAAGCTCCAAAGGAGGTGGTGTTTCCATATTCATAAAGGATGTGCACACCTCCAGACTGGTAGCCCAACATAACGCATCAGAGATACTTCAGTTGCAGCTAACATTGGGTAAGACAGTGATTCAGGTCATAGCCTGCTATAGGTCCTCAACCATGTACCAAGACTCATACTCCACATTCCTAAGCACCCCGGAGAATATTAGGGTACAACCTAACAGTCTCATACTGGGCAACTTCAACTACCCCTCCATTAACTGGGAAAACTACACATGTAACAATACATTTGCACAACGTTTTCTGGAATTTATTAATTCCAGTGCCCTGGACCAGCTCATTCTTACCCCCACTAGAGGTAGCAACATCCTTGACCTGGTCATTACTAACATGGGCGACCATTGCTCTACACCAATAGTCAACTCCACCCTGGTTAGATTCGACCACAAACTAATCACCTTGGAAATCCACATCCAGCCCACCCCACCCCACCCCCTGCAAAAGTAATCACCATGAAAATCTTTTTCAAAATTAACTTTGGGCTCCTAAAAACAGAGGTGGCTAAGTTCACGACACCCATGCAAATGGAGAACAGTTGCATGACCACTGAATCATACACAAATGCATGGATCTCGCCAAACCCAGTAGAACCAAGATGCTCTCCTCCAATAAAAGGAAGCCAATCTGGTGGTCCCCTGCCATAAAAAACTCTATAACAGAAGGAGGAAACTGATGCGGAATAAGGTGAAGTCCAAAAACCAGAAAAACTCCCGTATCAGCCTCAACAAAAAGTTGAGATCCCTCATCAAATCCTCTAAAGCTAGCTATGAAAACAGAATTGCAGCAGATAGTAAAGACAACCACAAGGCCTTCTATACGTATGTAAAGAATCTCCACAGCAATAGCCAGATATGCTCTGAGCTACTGCAAAATGGTACTTCCTATACCGAGCCAACAGATAGTGCCAATATACTGGCTGACAGATTCAGTGCCAACTTTACCCCTCTCTCCCCACCAAAGGACCAATCACAATACCAGTAGATTACCAGACACCCAGTATTACTGCTACACAGGTTAAAACAGCACTGTTGAAGGTCAAGAATTAGCTTCTACGGGACCTGACAATACCCCTGGCTGTGTTCTACATGAACTACAACATGAACTGGCACCTCACCCGTGTGCCCTATTCAATTACAGTCTCACCTCAGGCTTTGTCCCTACCAAATGGCGCACTGCTACAATCATCCCTCTCCACAAAGGAGGAGCAACTAGAGACCCTGGGAACTATTGCTCCATTAGCCTGATGAGTCTGATATGCAAAGCTCTAGAACGCATCATCATAGACCTAATAAACAAGGATATATGGAATCTCCAAACTCTGGATCCCACACAGTTTGGTTTTGTGAAGGGTAGATCATGCCTGCTCAACCTGGTCGATTTCTTTGAGTCAGTCACCAAAGCGGTGGATGAAAACAAGGTGGTTCATACAGCCTACCTTGATCTGGCCAAGGCCTTTGATACCATTCCCCACTCAGGAATCATAGAAAAACTCACTAAGCTAGGCATCAACCCCTATATCACTAGGTGGGTTGCAAACTGGCTCACAGATAGAACCCACAGTGTGAAAGTAGCTGACTCCAAGTCAGACTGCTGACCAGTCATGAGTGGAGTCCCACAGGGTTCGGTCCTGGGTCCTCTCCTGTTTGGTATCTAGTTCTCTGAAGTAAAGGCCAACATGGAGGGACTCTGGCAGACAAAGTTTGCAGAGGATTGCAAGTTGGGAGCTATTATTAACTCCCCAAGTGATGTTGACATCCTACAGAAAGGCCTCACTGAGACCAACAAATGGTGTCAGAACCATGACTTTAAACCCAATGCCAAAAAAAATGTGTCGATGTGTCGTCATCTCCTTTGGGAAAAACCCGGTTCCTATGAATTACCACATCGATGGTAGTCCACTGAACACAGAAGGTGTTATAAGAGATCTGGGAACACAGGTTAACAGCAACCTCTCTTTTGACCACCACATTGCCACTGTGGTCAGAAAGTCCTTCTTTGTGGCACATCTCATTACTAAGGGTTTTGCATCCAGGAAGAAAGAGGTCATTGTCTCCCTCTACTCTTCCCTCATTGAGCCAGTCATCGAGTACAATGTCCCATTTGGCATGTACCTCACTAGACACCTGCAACAACTGGAGAGGCCACAAAAGTACCTCACAAAGAGGATCATAGGCGTTAAACACTTAGCCTATATGGACAGACTCAAAAAACTCCAACTATTCTCTATCTCATATCACCTACTTAGAGGCGATCTCTGCTTGACTTACAAAGCCATGTCTGACCCAGCTCTGTTAGAAATGCTACATCTAAAGAAATCCCAATCCCTCTCGACCACATGCTCCAGAGACCTCAAACTCATTACCACAATCAACACAACAAGCTGGAGGGACAGGTTCATAAACCAGAGACTGCCCATGCTATGGAGCAGACTTCCCATACATCTCAAACAGAGCACCTCAGTGGCCCTCTTCAAGAGAAATCTTGATGAGTGGATGGGAAATAGAAAATTCACCCCGGGTGTCACTCCAGTGGGTCTACTCGACAGAGGCACTGGGAACTAAGGTCAGGTGGCATGATTGCAGGGTAATCCTATGGGCTAGGCTTGTAAAGTCTCCATGACCATTAGCCTAGTACACACCTATGAACCTATGAACCTATTATATTTATCTTATTCTTTTATTTCACCACTCTGGAGACATTCCTCCTAACACACAAACAGTATTTGATTACCTCCATCAAAATGCATGATGTTGTACTCTTGGAAAAGGAAATGAGGGTCACATTAGGTTATCATCAAGGGATGAACAACAAGAGCAACAAATGAGGTGTCCAGGTGGAAGGCTGTCAGGGACTGGGGGTCAGTCTAGAGGTGACAATTAATTTGAAGAATGGATGCTCTTTCTTTGGACAAACCAGAACTGTCTTTTTGTACTGATTATCTTATACTGTTTCAGTATTTTTTGTATACATATATGTGTTTTTGAACTATATCTTGCATGGCTTCATCTACTTGTATTTGTTTAGCTATCTTTTTATGTACTTTAAACAGCCAGCAGTTACTGTCACAGATATTTGGTATTTTATATACCAGTACTATGTTAATACTCAGATTTCAACATTGTGACTTTCTTACTGTGCGGCTAATGCAGTATTTTTAGAGTTTCTCTTCCTCCAACTCCAGTGAAAGTAAAATCTTCCTAGTTGGACATTCAAATATTATGATTAAAACAAACAAATAAGTAAAACAAATTTAGAGAGGCAGGCCCTCAGCCAAAATGTTCACCCTGTAGTTTGAGGCATTCACTGGTATACTACAATTACCATATAGATGGTAAATAGAAATTTCACACTGTGAAAACAAAATCAGTGCAGCAAACATGTAATACTCAGCCTATATCAGCAGCATGACAAAAAAAATACAGTAGTCATTTTCAGAAAAAGAAGTTAAGTATTTCATAACAGCAAAGGTTATTTCAGCATGTTATCAGTGTAATGTGTCATAGTTAGAAGAACATCTCACTACTTAAAATTGCTAAAAGAAATCCATGGTGAAGGTTTTAAAAAATGGTAAGGCAGAAGGTCCCTCAAGAAGGAGACTAGCAGTCTGCATAATATACCAAAGGCAGTGAAGTAAAATGTGCTGTACCCAGTTTTTTAAAAAAATTCAAAAAATCCAGGGCATGGTGCCAGAAGGAATCTAGAAGCTTTTGACGTGTGCATTTGTTCTATTTTTTGCTTCTGAATGGATTCTACTTCAGCTCTACTGGTCTTAACAAATAAATACATTAAGCACTGTAGAACACTGAATTGCAAAGATCATGTTCATGCTAGCCCATGGAACTTGGATAAGATACTGAAGAGAATTCTTGTAGTAACAAACAATAAATACAAATGTGGTTAAAATAATAATGTGAAGTGAGTATCAAACTTATGTATATATATATATATATATATATATATATATATATATATATATATATATATATATATATATATATATATATATACACACACACATATATATATATATATATATATATATATATATATACATATATAAAAGAGAGATACATAAAAAATACTTTTGACCTACAGAATTCAAGAACTAGAGAGATCTGGACACATAATAATCAGCAAAGAAATGTGTCAGCTTAAAGAGTTAACTAAACATTGTATGGTAGTGTGCTATTCTCAGTCAGATGTGAAACTGATCGGCCTAATTGATTCATTTTTCTCTGTAGCTGTTGCTGTGGCGTTATGCTTCATTTACAAAGAAATTTAAATCTGATACCAACTTGTTTAATTTTATTAGGTGACTCTCCATTAATGAATGACACCGCTTTTACTTATGTGAAAATATACACTATTGGTCCAGTTTTCTTACCGTTGAAACAAATAAGTAAAGCGTATCTATATACTGACAAACACTGTCTTTACTAAGTCAGGTAGTACTACTAGGGCATAAAGCAGGATGACCTGGGCTGCTTGTGGTGATAGAGAAGCACAAAATGGCACGAAAGCAAGTTTCAGCTCCTGGGTCTGGCAGTCCACCTAGATAACTAAAGTGAAAAACCAAGCCAACATCACTGCCATCAAAGGTAATAACTTTCAGGAGACTGAAGACTCTTCAGTTGGCATGCAGTTTCAAACAGAACTGCTACTAATTTAGAGGGCATGGAAGGAGTTATTATTTCTTTCAGTTTAGTCAAAATATAGATACACTTTATTTATGTGAGAGAGCTACCATATTCTTGCAACTAAACTGAAGGAAATAATAACTCCTTCCATACCAGTGGCTGTTAAAGCTTCCTAAGTAATTTTTTGGAGGTGTGCCATGTTGTCAGATGTGCAAATCAGAGTGGAATCATCTGTGTATTGTATTGATTGTTGTGTGGAAGTATAGAGGGTGCTGGTGAAAAGCTAAAGACGAGGGATACATATATATATATATATATATATATATATATATATATATATAGCTTCACTTCAGAATCCTGAAATATCACAATCCTGAATTTCATAATATGGAACCCAAAATCCTGAAAACTCAAAATCCTGAATCACAAAATATTGAAAATATACATCACACAAAGAATGACAATATTCCAGTACAAGGACACAAAGAAACACATACAAGACAAAGGATAGCACTTTTCACCAAGTATGCATCCCCTATACCCCCTGTTAATTAAATATATAAACGCCGTGATTGCACTCCACAGAAAAAAAATGGCAAACATACCATTACACGTGTTCATGACTGCCTGTTGTAACCTTAGTAACATTCCCTTTTAACTTGTTATACTACAACATTACTCATGATAGTGTAGTGAAAGTGCAATCTTGGAGTTGATATATTTAAGTAGCAGGGGATGTGGGGAGTGCAGGGGGGCTTGGCCCCCTGCTTATATTTGGTAGAATGTAAACTGGTATGTGTTTTCTATAGTTAGTATATGTATCCTGTGTGTTTTCAGTTTTTTGGGATTCAGGATTTTGAGTTTTCAGGATTTTGAATATTCAGGATTTTGGGCTTCCAGATTATGAAGTTTAATGAAATTCAGGATTGTGATATTGCAGGATTCTGAAGTGCAACTATATATATATATATATATATATATATATATATATATATATATATATATATATATATATATATATATATATATATATATATATACACACACACACACACACACACGCACACACGCACACACGCACACACGCACACACACAGACACACACACACACTCATACACACACACACAGTTTGCTATCAAAATGATGAACTGAAAAATAAATCCTGTTTGGAACACTGGGAAAAAAACAAAAAAAAAAGTAAAAACATATAGCACAGCACAATGTCGAATCTGCTGAATGAATTCAGCAGATTCGACATTGTCGCTGAAGATATCACATGATGTTCGTATATGAGCTCAAGTAAATGAAACTCCTAAACCTGACATCCTTTTTTTGCAGGGGGAGCTTGGGGGACTGCCTCCTACACCCCCTGCTGACTATATATTTCACCTCCAAGATTGCATTACAGTGACAGTACAGTACATCGAGTTCATATCAGCGAATGAACTGAGCATTTGCTGATATGAACTTTCGAACATGGAGATGTTGAACAACTTGGAAAATCGAACATCCATCTTTCAATTTTCCATCTGTGGAGCATTTCATAGGTTCATAGGTAGGTACTAGGCTATCTGCCCAAAGGCATTTATAAGCCTAGCCAGAATCTGTTGGCTTTCACCACCCCCTTTGATTAGTTCCCTGTGCATCTGTCCAGCAGAGCCACTGAAGTGATCCCTGGGGTAAACTTTCTGTTTCCCATCCACTCATCAAGGTTTATCTTGAAGAGTGTTAGTGAGGAGCTCTGCCTAATGTAGATTGGAATCTTGTTCTATTCATCATTTTGACAGTAAATACACACACACACACACACACACACACACACACACACACACACACACACACACACACACACACACACACACACACACACACAGATGATATCCTCCTAAAGTTTGACAAAGGAAACTTAACAGGGGCTGTTTTCATTGATCTTACAAAAGCCATTGATCATGCTCATCATCACCTCCCACGCAGCATGCTTTCCACTGAAGGAATTACTAACAATGCTGTCCAGTGGATTAAAAGCTTCTAGTCTGAGAAAACATTTCAAGATCAAAATTTGTAGTTCCTTATCAGACTCTGCTTCACTATTCCCAGGTGTAATCCAAGGCATTTTTCTTTTAGCCCTGCATTTTTTTCCTTTTTATCAACTTTCTTCCTGCTGACCTTCCACAGCTATCACCCTTTATGCTTATGATATGGTGATCTATAGATCTCATCTCCAGCACTCTGTAATCAAAATACAGCTACAAGACTACAAGATACGTCCCAGCTATCCAACTGGCTAACACAAACAAATTAGTCTAATTCAAAAGACAAAATGTATACTTTTCAGAACCAAATCCAAGCTTGCCAAAGTCCCCAGCAATTCGTATGCATCTCTCAATAATCTAACCCTCTTGACACCACTGGACATTTACACTACCTAGGAATTTGGTGACATCAACTTTTTAATATCCAGTACCATGTACAAGTAACTAAAGCAAAAATCAACTCTCAGCTACTCTGGAGAACTAAAACTTTTCACTTTCTCTCCCTGAAGAATGGATAGCCATTATAAGGGGGTCTCTTCTTTCATATCTCAGATACTAGCTACCCTTGGTGGCATCAGCCTCAAAGAAAAAACATTATTCCTTGCAACCTCCTGCCGGCAACATCTGCAGCTTAATTATACTCTCTCACTAGACAAAACATCACTATCAAGTTCTAGCCAAAGTTAACTGGCTGCCTATTTCTCATAGAATAAAACTTTCACTAAGCTACCTTTCTTTGCCAACTAGTTATTTCCATGTACTTCAACCTATAGTATTAGATCTCTTCTACCCAACATAACCTACCTCCAAAATCCAAATTAAAATTGTACTGCTCAGGCTACTACAGCTTCTCCAACCTAGCACCAAACGTCTGACCTCTCTTAAAAAATACTCATCCCCTTAAGTGCTCAGAAATTAACTGAAAAACTTCTTCAAAGATGCCTTTTGTACCCGTTATACAATAGGTGTAATTATTTAATTTGACCACTCCCTTGTTTCATCTCTTGTTACACATGTACAGTAGTCAACCAATTTAACCCCTCCCCAAGGACTTAAGCTGTATATATGCTGTACTTCGGCAAAACTAATTTCTCCACACTCTTTACTCTCCCTATTGGTGATGGCATCTCTTTACCTCTTTATTTAATTACTCTCTTAATGACACATTTTTGAATCCTGCTTTATGTTTACTGTTTCAGACTGAATTTGTATATGTCTGCTGATTCCTTTTTAGTTTCTTGTCACACCGTATGCTGTCATAACAATTTTGTATTCTGTACTTTACTATATTTTCTATTTTAAGATCCTGCCTGGGCTGTACCTATAAAATGGTCCAAAGAAACCAGTGTTTTGTGGTAACCATTTGAAAAATCAGAACCTGCTTCATCAGGTCCTAAAATATATTGAGTGAATGGTCACAAAAACGGACTTGCATGTACCGAGTCCAAGACAGACATTTTTTGAAATATTCTCTTTTCTCTGAGGTATCAGCTATCTTGAAGTTGGCATGTATAAGATTAGGGGGCATGGAAGGATGGCCTCTGTAAAAAACCAAGTTTAAAGACGAACAGTGATGTTCAATATTCATTCTTTTCCTACATTTTCAGTCTTTTTTTTTTCTGTGAGTCAGCAATCAGCATTATGGGTGCCAACATTTCAGTACATTTCAATATGAAGCCATGTTCAGCCCTTGTTAACACATTTAAATAAGTAAACAAAGTAATACCCTGTGGGGGAGGGGGCATATCTTGAATATAGCTTGACTTTGCATCATTCTGAAAACTAAGGATGTATAACGATGAATAAACAATTAAGCTCCCCCAAAGTTGAAGCTCTCACTCTGAATTCCGCACACCTTAAAAACATACTGTGGTTCTTTGTCTGATTCCTTCAGACTCTTTTTTTAAAAGGGAATAAACTTTAAGAGTGAATAACTTTAAGCAAGTTGCTTGATAAGCAGCACCTACTGTAAAAAGGCATTTGTGTATATTGGGCTTACCTAATTTTTAAACAGTTAATAAAATATAAATGCATACATATATAAATACATAAGCAAAGCAAGTTACAAATCAAACAGATGACCCACTTTCAATAAAGTAATGTTAATCATACCTCTCTACCTCTTAGAGCAAGAAATCTGGACACAACTCAACAAAATGGGGGACAAAGGCCCGAAAATAGGGACATATTTTAAATATTTCTCTTATATACTTAGAAAGTTGATAGAGAGAGACAGGGTTTGTTGTAACATACATTTTCCAAAGAATTTAAAGTCTGAAACTAAAGTGTATATCATTATTTAGTGATTCAGTTCTCAGATCATCCCAGTGATTTACCAGAAAATCACAAATTTTATGAGGAACAGACCAAAAATATGAGCCAAAAATCTGGACATTCTGCGAAAATCTTGACAGTTGAGATGTATGATGTTAATACAAAATACAAAGTCTCATAATGAACTTAGGAATAACATAGTGTTATACTTTTCCTATGTAAATCATGACATGAAAATACAATAGACAAAATATATGACTGGATAAGGATTCTGCATGTAACTGAGAAGAGGCAGTACTATGCATAGTTCTGCCAACAACACGCTTCTCTTTCTCTCCTTGCTTGTTTCAGTAGGACTGAAATATTATGCATTTTAAAACAAAAAGAAAACCTATCTTGTTACTAATATATTTTTTATTTTTGCTTTTTAGTGGTGGTTGAAAAATGTTCTGCTCCAGATTAGTTCACAAACCTGTTCGAAAGTATCTATTCCCTGCACATTCTGAGGATTGTATCTGGAATGGGCTTGCCTTAGTGTACAATTTCTAAAAGCAAAGGATGCACATGAATTAATAATCACTCATACAGCCAATGTTTGTCAATTAATATGCAGATGTGTGCTTTACTTACAGTTCTACTCTATAACAGAAAGCATCCTGTGGTTCTTGGTTTGATTTCAATAGCCTCCACTTGAAGTGTTTGACTTTGAGCAACTCACTTAACCACACTGTGTTCTAGGGCTGACCTCCCCCTGGAAAAAGGCATTTGTGCTGAGTAGGCTTACCGAGTTTAGTAAATGAATGCAAGAAAAAACAAAAGAAATAAAATAAACTAAGCTACACATCACAAAAGTTACATTCAGTACTGTGTGAGACAGTTTTTAAAACAACTTATAATCCAGTTGCAGTGTTCCATCCTTATAAGCACTTATAGCACAAGCAACAGAAAAGTTACAGACCATCTTCTGAGGCACAAGAAGGAGAGAATGAGTTTGGAGAAGCAAAACTGTGTGCCGTCCCCCAACTGTCTACAAGAGTTGTGTTAAATAGAAAGACAATGTTGGCACAAGTAGAGCAGATATTGGCATACTGAGTGCCTCAATGTATGACAGGTTGTCCCTTCATCCAGAGCCGAAATGCAGGAAATGTAAGTCCTAGGCTGGAGAAGCCAAATACTATCCTCAAGATGACCCAACCCCTTTCCTAATTTATGTACTGACCTTTCAATTGTCCCTATATTGGAGGAAAGTTCCTATTTTCAGGTCTGATTTATCCCTGAATAGGATGCCCATATTGTTCGAAGTAAGTCCTTATTTTTCAGGCTGTATTTACTCTTTCACAGAAATTTCTGAATGCCAATCATCACATGTGATTCTTGAAGCTGTCTAGTATACAGAAAACTGCACTACATATACCAATTTAAAGAAAGGCAACACACATCTTACATCTTTCACTATATGCACTAATTTAAAGAAAGGCAACACGGATCTCCCTTTTTCTTAAGCAAATGTAAATTGCCTCTTTGATAATGTGCTTACATTTTTTATTTTGTTACTCTGTTTTTTAAACACGTTTTTGTGTAGTATTCCACATTCCCGCTGAAAGTGGGAGTTATGTGCTGTTTGGTATTCAAAATGTATGCTAATTAGATGTCCAGATTTTTAGCTCAATGTTCCTACTTTTCAAGTTCTTTGTTCCTATTTTCAATGTCTGCAAGGTTGTTACATTTGCAATATTAACAAAGTGGTAACCAAGCATACCCAAGTAATTGCTTATGTTTAGCGCTATGTCCATGACACACAAGAGAAAAGACTTGAAGATAAAAAATTTGGATAAAACTAAAATAAAGACGTGGTTAGCTAAAGGTGTGTGTG